>NC_133332.1:16978032-17278032 GCF_042186555.1 Aquarana catesbeiana
TGTCAGATTTTTTTTTGCCTTCTGTGTCCCATTGGTGATATTTACCTTCACTTCCTGTCCCATAGCCAAAAAAGGAAGTGGAAGGAAATGAAGGGAATCCCTTGGGCCCCCCAAATCACCCAAACTAGTTTCCCCATTAGAAGATTAAGTGAACCAAAAAAATCAGTGAAAAGAATACCTGGCTAATAACCAACAAACAGAAGCCTAACTAACAACTAACTATATACAATACAGTATATACAAAATGGGGAAAACAGAAAAACAGGGAAAACTGGAGGTGCAGGGAGCAGATGGGGAGGGGGAACCAAAACTGGGATCAGGAACAAGGGAGAGCAGGTACAAGGCAGCAGGATTTAGGGTACAGTGTATAGGGCAGGGACAGGATTAGCAGTGGCAGCAAGCAAGACACTGGCGCAAGAGGCACTTAGTAGAGGGGGGGACCTAAACAATCTCCCAGCAGACAGCATCAGGTGGAAACTGATTACTAGGATCTGCTGGCTGCTGGGAGACACCCGCTAATGGACACCGGAATTACACTTGACCTCCAGGATTAATGGGAGTTAAGTTCGTAGAGCACCCGTGAATTGTAGAAAATGCACATTTTGGATGTGGCCAAAAAAATCCCTATACTTACTGTAAATGCATTTTTTTAGGGTAAATACAATAATAATTTAATTTAATAAAAATAAAGTAAAATGTACGGGTACTCACCAATAATGAATGATATTGAATGAAGACGGTAATGATGATGATGAATTAGCTGTGCAGTACGATGAAGGTATGTAATGAAGATAATAAATGCACAGCACAGCAGAGGATTTACAGCTCCTTGGTTGGTGCCTCTTCTTCAGGCGCTTCAGGAAGAGTTGTATTTTCTGCTGGGTCATCTTCTGGTGGGGATTCGTGCTAGCTTTTCTTGATAGGTTTTAGGAACATTGTGATGGGAAGTTGCTGTCGTTTCTTCATGGTGGTGAGGAGGGTTTTATATGTCTGAATGGCAGCATTGATGCCATTATTAACTTTGAGAGCCAAAACCATATAGGGATCCCATGCTTCAATCATCCCTTGCAACTCCTTTGCTGTCCTAATATTCTGGGACAGATGTTCCAATGTCAGGTCCTGCTCCTCCTCTTCGTTTGGCAGACTTCGTTAAGTCCAACAAATCAGGGGTTCAGAGCGGGCATCAATGAGGTTGTTGACCTCATCTTGAGTGATGTCGTCAAAACCTTCGCCATCAAGTATCTTTGCCAGTCTCACAACCTTGTCGACAGCCTCATGCTGAAATTTTTCAGGTGAGAAGCCCTTGTAGTCATGGACACACTCTGGCCACAGCTTCTTCCAGTATGCGTTGAGGGTTTCCTTTTTCATCTCCTTAAGAGCAGCTTGGATGACGGACAGGCACGTTGCGAATGTAAAGTTACGCCAGTAACCTTTTAATGTAAAATTCTTGTTCATGGGTTGGATGAGGGAGGTGATGTTGGCAGGGAGGAACTCAATCTAGACTCCCTCATAATCCAAATCCAAAATGTGGCTGCAGCATTATCTATAATGAGCAAGTACATGCCTAAGTCATGGAGGTATTAGTTGGCTTTAGGGGTGAAGCACTGTTGAAACCAGTTTGAAGCTAGGACTTTGGTCATCCAGGCCTTAGGGTTGTGTACCCAGTAGACAGGCAGCAGGTTTTTAGTTTTGTTTTTGAGGGCCCTTGGTTCGCTGCTTTGTAGATGAGGCCTGGTTTTATCATGTAACCAGCAGCATTGCCACACATAATGTGTGGCAATGCTGTATGTCCTTCTCTGCCTTAAACCCTGGAGCTTTGACTTTGTCCTTCATGATGCAAGTTCTGGACGGCATCTTCTTCCAGAACATGCCAGTCTCCTCTATGATGTGCCTGAAGGTCTCGTGTACTTCTCCGTGGCTCCTTTGTCAGCAGATGCTACCTCTCATCTATGTTGAAAACTTGTTTGGGTTTTTAGTTTTGTTTTTGAGGGCCCTAGGGTTTGCTGCTTTGTTGATGAGACCTCGTTTCATCATGTAACCAGCAGCATTGTCTCACATAATGAGTGTCACTATGTCCTTCTGTGCCCTAAACCATGGAGCTTTGACTTAGTCCTTCATGATGTAAGTTCTGGACAGCATCTTCTTCCAGAACATGCCAGTCTCCTCTATGATGTGCCTGAAGGTCTCGTGTACTTCTCCGTGGCTCCTTTGTCAGCAGATGCTACCTCTCCATGTGAAGAAACACTTTTAATATAGATTTTTTTCTGAAAATGATCTTCTTTGGTACCTTCAGCATTGTCTCCTGCAGCGAACTGCTGGTACAATTTCCGTGCTTTCTCATGGATGATGTTGCCGTCCAAGGGGATGTTCTTCTTCCTGCAGTCGGTGATCCACAATGCCATGGCAGATTAAAACCTGACAATATTTTTATTTCTTACAGGCGTTACCTTTTTGGCACTATCACAGAAACGTACTGATATGGTACTCTTCTTAATGTAGCGTACGATACTTCTGTTGACTCCACAATGGCGTGCTACTGCGGCATAACTTTTTAGTTCCCAGAGCAAATCCAGTAGTTCAACCTTCTCCTGGAGGGTCTTAAACTTCTTCTGGCACTTAGGTTCATTGCCAGAGGCCTTAGAAGGTGCAGGGCATTTGGGTGACATCTTAGGACTTAAGAAGAACAAAGCAAAAAACACAAGAACACTCAACGAAACACTCGAGAAAGCTACACTCGGTAAACTGTTATGATATGGGAATGCTGGGCTGCGCATCTGCCGGAGAGGAAAACTCTGAACGACTGAGGCCGCAAACTCAGAACCGCAACTTTGCGGGGGTCGACTGTTTAACCCTCCACTCAAGGAAGCGCACAGTGCCACCAACGGGTGATCTAGGTCCTGACACAATGATAATGGTAAAAAGGAAACCTAAAGAGGGTGAATCTCCCTAACGGGGACACAGACCGCAATAAAAACCTAAAAAGTGTTCTAATACATTTCCACTCTGTCCAAAAAGTTTTGCCTTTAGTTATACTTTAAACTAACTAGCTCTAAACAGGAAGGGACTACAGAAGAAGATGCCGAAGCCATAGTAAACAAGTTGCAGTGGCCCAAAACTGATGTCAACACACTGCAAAAAAATAACAACCTAATGCAGTTCAATACAACACGGGACAATTATAGGTAAACAGGACATAACAATACTTGTGTTTACACACAGCTATCCATGTCTGATGGGGGCTTTATGTAGCACCTGGGCTACCCAGTTGAGGAGGAAAATGCCAGGATTTACATTGCATTAGCTCAAACATCTGTGTTCTAGAGTTCTAATGTAGGTCCAAAACAGAAAATGAATTGCTAGTCGGCCGAACGTTGACCAATATACTGGCAAATAGCAATACCAACACATCAGTTCAGTCCTTGTTTCCCTGAGCAAAGTGAACACAACCCACAGGCTTGTGGCTCGTTTTCATACTCTCAGTCTCTTTCTTTTTTACTACGTCTACGCCGCTTCAAATTGACTCTGCCTCGATTGTAAACAACAAAAGAAAACCTTCTCCCTGTAAAAAGAAGAATAATTATCCGTTCTGCCTATTGCACTGATGATCTTCGTTCTGTTGCCGAGCCAAGCTGGCCGATGAATCATCACTATCTGACACTTCTGGACTTCATGTCCCATCTGCAGAGAGCTGCACAGTCCATGACTCATAACTGCCTTGATTTATGAGGGGTGAAACACAATGTTTTACTGCATTAGGCCTCATGCACACTGGGCATTTTTGAGGCTGCTCGCATCTAGCATTTTGCTTTTTCTGCCTCTAAACGCCCCTCCATGTTAGCCCATGGGTCTATGCACATGAATAGGTCATCTAGTACCCAGGGCAAAGATGCCAATTGGGCCCCCCCCCCCAAATGTATGAGCATTATGTGTCAGCTAAACACCCCTTCCACCCAACCCCCCCCCCCCCCCAGCACTAATTCACGTACGCCCTAAGAATAAATTACTTTTGCAAGCTAAAATTCTCCCCAAACAAAAATTCCCCCTGCCTTTAGATTACCACTGTTTGCCTACCTGCCCTCTACCCACATTCTTTCCTGGGAGATGATAGGGGCATGTAATCAAACACCGCACAGTGAAAATCCAGCAGTCCTGATCCAGGAGAGCTGCAGTGGCAAGAAGAAGGAGCTGTAGGGGAGAGAGAGCACAACCTGCACCTCCTCCAGGCTCTGTCAAGATCTGGCTTGTCTCCTCCAGTGCTAAGCTGACAGGAGTAGTGAAGCGGCCATTGCTACTTGTAGGTAGGAACCAGTGGCGTAACTTGAACATTTAGGGCCCTGGTGCAAGAAACCATGAAGGACCCCCCCCTGACCCCCAGCAGGAGGCCCTTTCCTCCGACCCCAGTGGCAGAAGGTCAGGGCCCAGTCGCAAGTGCAACTTTTTTGACCCTGGTTGTTCCACTACTGGCGTTAGTAGTTATTTTATTTTATTTTAAATTTTTTACAATTTTTTTTTAAAATCATTTTTTTATATTTATTTTTAGGAGCCCTGTTGGGGGGGCTTTGGTGAAATACCAGGGGTCTAAGAAGGTCTCTGATGTTCCACCTTTGAGACAGAGAAAGGAGATTGAGGACACAGCCCTCAATCTCTTTCTCTGCAGCATAGACTGCACTGCATGAATAGATAGCAATAGCTCTGTACAGATCTCCCCCTCCATTCACAAACTGAAACATAGTAAATACAGATTACCATGTTTCAGATATGAATGGACAGAGTCAGTGATCAGTATGGATTACACATTTACTGGCACCTTCCCCGTTCTCCTTCCTGACAGATCTAACAAGGGAGGGGGGGGCAGGAGAGAGGACAGGGGTGCTGGAGTGAACACTGGTGCAGCAGAACAGAAGGAAGCTGAATACGAGGAGTGGCGGGAGAGCGGCTGCATATAGAGGAACCATCTCTCCATTTTCCTCCTGCTGCTTCCTCCTGCTGGCATTCAGGGGGGAAATATAAAGATCAGTTCCTCTATATGCAGCTGCCCCCACTGCTCCTCCTATCCAGGCATACAGGGTGGCCACACAGGCCACCTGCAGCCTAGGACCGGGTCGCAATTGCAACCCCTGCGACCCCTGTAGGTACGCCACTGGTAGGAACTCTCTAAACAGCGTCCTACCAGCTGACACAATACCACTGCACCTAGGGCAGCTGCGCCTCCTGGCCCACTCCTTGTCCCAGGCCCTGCATGCACACATAGGCGTCTAAAGGAATTTGGAGGCAGGGACGTTTAGAGACAGAAAAAAAAGACCCACTGCCAGAGAGTTCAGGAGCAGAGGCGTTTTGGCAGGAAAAAACATTTGCCTCGTGTAAAAAGGCATCTAGGCATGTTTAGAGCTTGAGTGTTAATTAATTTCAATGGTCATAATAAATTATTATTCTGGCCACGGAAATGAATTAACGCCAATCACAGCTAACCACAAAAGTAAACAGTGAATGATTGAATTTCATTCAGTAAAAATGGCTGCTTATAACAGTGAAATTCACTGGTATAAACAATCATAATATGTAAAGAAAAAATCTTGATTACTTCCCCAGAGTAGCAGAGTGGGGTCACAGTATGTTAAAAAAAAGAAAAAAATGTAATAAAAATAAAGTTTAACCGCTTCAGCCCCGAAAGATTTTACCCGCTTCCTGACCAGAGCACTTTTTGCAATTCGGCACTGCGTCGCTTTAACTGACAATTGCGCGGTCGCGTGACGTTGCACCCAAACAAAATTGACGTCCTTTTTTTCCCACAAATAGTTTTCTTTTGGTGGTATTTGATTACCTTTGTGATTTTTATTTTTTGCGCTACAAACAAAAAAAGAGCGACAATTTTGAAAAAAAAAAAACGCAATATTTTTTACATTTTGCTATAATAAATATCCCCCAAAAATATATAGAAAAACTATTTTTTTCCTCAGTTTAGGCCGATATGTATTCTTCTACATATTTTTGGTAAAAAAATCGCAATAAGCGTATATTGATTGGTTTGCGCAAAAGTTATAGCGTCTACAAAATACAGGATAGTTTTATGGCATTTTTATTATAATTTTTTTTTTTACTAGTAATGGCGGCGATCTGCGATTTTTATCAAGACTGCGACATTATGGCGGACACATCGGACACTTTTGACCCATTTTTGGGACCATTGTCATTTATACAGCGATCAGTGCTATAAAAATGCACGGATTACTGTAAAAATTTCACTGGCAGGGAAGGGGTTAACAACTAGGGGTCGATCAAGGGGTTAATTGTGTTCCCTCTCTGTGTCCTAACTGAAAGGGGGGAGGGGACTGTCTAGGGGAGATGACAGATCGCTGTTCATACTTTGTATGAACAGACGATCAGTCTCTTCTCCCCTCAGAGAACCGGAAACTGTATGTTTACACACACAGATCCCGCTTCTCCGTGTGTCAGCAGCGACAGAGGGAGCCCGGCAGTAATCGCGACCGCCGGGCACTCGCATTGGCTCCAGGGGCAAGCAACGGGCGTGTGCGCACGCCCCTAGTGGCCACAGGGCGAAGCGACGTTACATAACGTTGTTTCGCCCAGCCGTGCCATTCTGCCGCAGTAAAACTGCGGCCGCTGGTCGTCAAGCAGTTAATTTATTTTTCTACATACTGTCACCAGTCGGTTTCCCTGATCACCAGCACACCAGTTATATGATGGTGCTGTGCTGCACTGGTGACAGTATGTAATAAAATAAAATAAAATTGAGAATTTTTTTTTAAATTCTCCGTTTTTCCCAAAAATTTGTGGTAAAAAATTACAACTTCAAAAAACTCGCCATGCCTCTTACTAAATACATTGGTTCGTCTACCTTCCAGAAAGGGGTAATTTGGGGGATATTTGTATTGTTCTGGCATTTTCAGGCCTCAAGAAATGAGATAGACCGTCAGTACATCAGGACTGATCAATTTATATTTATTTATATATTTTTATATATATATATATATATATATATATACATACAATGGAACCTCGGATTACGAGCATAATCCATTCCAGAAGAATGCTCGTAATCCAAAGTACTCGCATATCAAAGCGAGTTTTCCCATTGAAGTCAATGGGAACTAAAATAAAATGTTCCGCATTGACTTCAATGGCATGCAATTCCGCATGTGGCCAGAGGTGGGAGGGCGCCGGAGAGCCTTGTAAACTGCCGGAAAGGCCCGAGGACACCTCGCCTGACCTTGGCAAACCTCATAAAGACTCCGTTCCCTAGGTTTGCCTGAGGTCAGCCGAGCCGTCCTCGGGCCTTTCTGTGCATTTCCGAATAGCGCCAATCGGCTGCGATCGGCGATGCTCGGCTCCGGCGCCCCCCCACCTCAGGCCACGCTTTGGCCTGAATCGTGCTCGTTTTGCGAGACAACACTCGCAAACCGAGTTACCATTTTTTAAAATACAGTGCTCGTATTGTGAAACGCTCATTAATCGTGTTACCCGCAATCCGAGGTTCCACTGTATATATATATATATATATATATATATATATATATATATATGTATATATATATATATATATATATATATATATACACGAGGTGTGTCTAATAACTAACGAGACTGTGATCCCACCTAGTAAACAAAGCAGTCAGAACCAGTTGTAACTGCATGAGTGGTGACCTTGAACATGTTTGAACCGGCATGACAAGCAGCAACACTCTATGACGTTCAGTTGATTGTGAGTCGCCATTTAGTTTGGTTGTGTTTTCTGTAGTGTGCCGAAAAAATGCTACGTTTTAAAAGTTGAACAACGTGTCAATTTGAAATTTTTTGTAAAATTCCACAAAACCTCACCAGAATGTTTTCAAATGCTTACTACATCTTATGGGAATGACGGCCTGTCTCGTGCGCGTGTGTTTAAGTGGCACACAAGATTCAGCGAGGGACGTGAGAATGAATTCCCAAAAGTTAAATCAGTGCTTAAAGGGACACGTTTTAAGTCAGTTGATGCTGTAAAGAAGAAAACGGCGGATGTGATGAAACAAAATTGATTTTGTCTATGCCTTCGACCAGTGGAAAACAAGACTGCAGCAATGTATTAGTGCAAATGGGGAATATATTGAAGGGGGCGAGCATTCAATTTGTAATACATATAAATAAAGGTGAGTTATTTAACCACTTGCCAACCGCTGCACGCCGATATATGTCGGCACAATGGCAGCGCTGGCAAATGGGCATACCTGTACGTCGCCTTTAATTTGTGGGGCTAGTGGGTGCCCACCGTGTACAACGTAACCGTGACTCTATGTCCGCCGGTGTCCCGTGATCGTGTCACGGAGCCTCAGAACACATGTCACAAGGCATTTCCCCGTTCTGCCATGTGACATGACAGAGAGCAACTGCTCCCTGTCATCGGGAGCAGTGATCGCTGTCATGTGAGTAGTAGCCCACCCCACCCCCCACAGTTAGAATCACTCCCTAGGACACACTTAACCCCTTGATCGCCCCCTTGTGTTTAACACCTTCCCTGCCAGTGTCATTTACACAGTAATCAGTGCATTTTTATAGCAAAAAATAAATGATTGGTCCCAAAATAGTGTCAAAAGTGTCCGATGTGTCCGCCATAATGTGACAGTCATGATAAAAATTGCAGATCGTCGCCATTACTAATTAAAAAAAATTAATAATAAAAATGCCACAAATCTATCCATTATTTTGTAGACGCTATAACTTTTGCGCAAACCAATCGATATACGCTTATTGCGATTTTTTTTTTTTTTACCAAAAATATGTAGAAGAATACATATCGGCCTAAACTGAGGAAAAAATTCGTTTTTTTATATATTATTTGGATATTTATATTTATAAATATTTATATTTATATATTTTTTTGGATATTTATTATAGCAAAAAGTAAAAAAAATTGCTTTTTTTTTTTCAAATTTCTCGCTCTTTTTTTGTTTATAGCGCAAAAAATAAAAACCACAGAGGTGATCAAATACCACCAAAAGAAAGCTCTATTTGTGGGGGGAAAAAAAGGACCTCAATTTTGTTTTGGTGTAACTTTGCACGGCCGCGCAATTGTCAGTTAAAACGACGCAGTGCCGAATCGCAAAAAGTGCTCCAGTCACCAAAAGAAAGCTCTATTTGGGGGAAAAAAAGAACATCAATTTTGTTTGGGTGCAACGTCGCACGACCGTGCAATTGACAGTGAAAGCGGCGCAGTGCCGAAACGCAAAAAGTGCTCTGGTCAAGAAGGGGGTAAAATCTTCCGATTGGCTGATAATAGACACACCTTGTATAACATAGTTTGTAGAATCTATAACTTTCCTACAGACTAAATAATATACATTGATTTTTTTTTTTCACCAAAAAAATGTAGCAGAATAATTTTTGGCCCAAACTTATGAAGAAATATTATTTATTTGCAAAATTTTATAACAGAAACACAGAAAAACACTTTTTTTTTCAGAAATGTCAGTCTTTTTTGTCTAGTTATCGAACAAAAAAAATCTGTGTGAACAAAATGATAAAAAATTAATTGAGTGCAGTGTTGTATGACTGCGCAATTGTCATTCAAAGTGAAACAGCGCTGAAAGCTGAAAATGGGCCTGGGCAGGAAGGGGGTGAAAGTGCCCCTTTATTAAAGTAGTTAAAATCTTCCGTCCTTCCGATGCCCCCCCTACAGCTACATTTTCACATTAGTAAATCAGGCGGTGTATGGAGCTGTGTGTGTTTTTACTTTTTAGTGGAGCTGGTCATGAAACAAAATTTTCTTTTATATATTTATTTATTTATTTATTTTTATGATAGCATCGAGTTTGGAAAGTAAAATAAATTATCCTATTATCTGAAAGGGCTATTTTAGCACGCCGTCCTCTCTTATCTTCCTTTGGTGTATGCAAGATAAAACTTTACAATTTCCATTTGGATATTGGAACATAATGCGCATAATGAAACACTCGGCTGGCTGCATGTTGAAACTCCTTGCTTCTGTGTACCGCGCCGGCTCGTCTCATAAACAAAACCAAATAATATCGAAGAACAAGTCGAATATTAGCATTGCCTCCGAATCCTGTGTGGCCCATCGTTGTAAAACAACCAGGCAAGGATAAATTGGATGCGGGAAATGAGAACGCTTCCAAATAACACTGTAATTTGAGCGTGATCTGGAAGCTGACAGCCTACATACCAATAATTAGAAAATGCAATGATTATCATTTCAGTAAAAAACCTAATCACATGCATACAGTCCAGATTTTTCAAGATATGCCATTTAACCACTTCAATATCTGGCACTCTGACTCCCTTCCTGCCCAGGCCAATTTTCAGCTTTCAGAGCATGACAATTACTCAGTCATGCAATACTGTACCCCAATAATTTTTTTCTGAGACAGATAGCACTTTCTTTTGGTGGTATTTATTCACCACTGTTTTTTTTTGCTAATTAAACAAAAAAAAGAGAGAATACATTTTGAAAAAAAAAAGTTTTTTCTTAGTTTCTGTTATAAAATTTTGCAAATAAGTAATGTTTCTTCTTCACTGATGTGCGTTGATGAGGCTGCACTGATGGGCACTGATGAGACTGCACTGATGGGCACTGATGAGGCTGCATTGATGGGCACAGATAGGAATGCACTGATGGGCACCAATGAGGCTGCACTGATGTGTGCTGGCGAGACTGCACTGGTGGGCACTAATGAGGCTGCACTGATGTGCGCTGATGAAGCTGTGCTGATGGGCAATTATGAGACTGCACTGATGGGCACTGATGAGGCTGCACTGATGAGCACTGATGAAGCTGTGCTGATGGGCAATGATGAGGATGCACTGATGGGCATAGATAGGAATGCACTGATGGGCACCAATGAGGCTGCACTGATGTGTGCTGATGACACTGCACTGGTGGTCACTAATGAGGCTGCACTGATGTGTGCTGATGACACTGCACTGGTGGTCACTAATGAGGCTGCAATGATGTGCTATGATGAGGCTGCACTGATGAGAACTGATGAAGCTGTGCTGATGGGCAATGATGAGGCTGCACTGATGGGCAATGATGAGACTGCACTGATGGGCACTGATGAAGCTGCACTAATGGGCACTTATAAGGCTGCACTGATAGGCACTGATAAGACTGCACTGATGGGCACTAATGAGGCTGCACTAATGTGCCCTGATGAAGCTGCACTGATGAGGCACTGATGGGGAGGCACTGATGAGGCTTCATTGATGAGGCAGCACTAATGGGCACTGATGGGTGACACCGATAAGCTGCTTTAAAGGGGCACCGATAGGGCTGCACTGTCAATCGGTGCACTGTTAATCAGTGCCTTTATCATCAGTGTAAACAATGTACTCACTGTACTTGGTCAGATCAGCTCTCCTTTCCTCATGCACTGTCTCTGTGTAAGGAAAGGAGAGCCAATAATCGGCAAGTCTGTGATTGGACACAGCTGATCGCATGGCAAAGGGCCACTGTGATTGGCCCTTTACACCTATCTATGATCTGTTGTGTCCAGAGCACACAGCAGTCACAGAGTGCACCCCAGGGGGGCGCGCGGAAGGCATGCATCTTGAGGGACGTCCATGGAAGTCCTCCCAGAACTGGAGGCCCGTGATGTAGCCATTTTTCGAATTGGTTCATTTGGTTAAAGTTGAATTCCAGGCAATTTCAGATTTTTCTCTGCTACAGTGCTGTAATACTTAAAGGTCTTGTCCCTCCCCCAGCCTGTGATTGGACAGTGAAGGAGAAACATCAAACCGATGAGTTAGTATCTTTCTTTCACTCTCTCACCCTATTAGCAAGGTCCTAACAGCTCAGGTCTACGATCCGAACACCCCTGAGCTCCTCACTAAGGGCTCTTTCACATGAGCAACTGGGGAGTGGCAAAAAATTGCTTTAGTTTTCTTTTCTTTTTTTGGTAATTTTTTCTTTTTTATGTGGTTTAAATTTCTGTATTTTTTAATTTCACTCATTATTGTATACACCATTGTTTGAGCATTTCATAATTTTATTTATCCTAATTGATATCATATTTCACATTTTTTTAGCGCTGCACTTACTGTGTTGTTTATACTGAAATTTTTACTGCCCCCCAGCTGCCTATCTGAATTTTACCATTGTGGCCTGATAAGCACTGCCAGTCAAACTTGCCTATTGAGTTCAGTTGAGTAGCACCACAACGGTTGGTCAAATGATTGGGGCTTGAGGTTGTGGTGTGGTGGCAACTTATAAAAAAAAAAAAAAAAAAAAATAAAAATAAAAACAAGCTTCAGAAGTCGGCAGCAGAGCCTTTTGAATGTCTGCCAGCCGCTGATACTGTATACCGCCCTCTGAAAAGCAATCCAGTGCAAATGTGAAAGAAGACTAACATGGAGCACATCTTTTGATCAGACATTTCCAAACATACTCATTGCAGTGTGCTCACTGTCTGTTAGATACAAAAGTCTGGCTTTGTTTTTGTTTTGTTTTTTTGTTTTTTTTTATTCAGTAAATCTATATTTCTACTCCATGAGTTACATAATGGCTTTAGAATGGCTCATCCCGATTGATGGCGAAGATTTTTTTTTTTTTAAGGTTACAAATAACAATAGCAAACAGATCTTTGAAATGTAATGGAAGTAACCAGGCGCACGTCTCTATCATCTATTATACACCACTGTGCACATCACAGCAACAAAACAACATTGTACAAAATGTATCCTTTTGTGTATAAACCTGATCAGCTCCACTGTGCACAACAAGCAAAACATACAAAGTATCCTTCTGAAATATCAACATCAAATGGTAATAAATATCAGACTTGTATCAATAAAAAAATCCAAGTTATATACAGTAAATCAACAATCCGAGTCTTCTTAGAACTTCTCCTCCTCCACCACTCTGTATAATCCACTTCAAGGAATAACACTTTACAAATCAGGATGTGACCTAAAGTGATTCTAAAACCAAACAAAAATACATTAAAATACAGTTTAACCACTTGCCAACTGGGCACTTTCGCCCCCTTCCTGCCCAGGCCATTTTTCATCTTTCAGCGCTGTCACACTTTGAATGACAATTACGCGGTCATGCAACACTGTACCCATATGACATTCTTATAATTTTCTTCACACAAATAGAGCTTTCTTTTGGTGGTATTTGATCCCTTCTGTGTTTTTTATTTTTTGCTAAACAAACAAAAAATTATCAAACATTTTGAACCCCCCCCCCCACACACACACACATTTTTCATACTTTGTTATAAAATTTTTAAATCAGGTCATTTTTCTCCTTCACTGATGTGCACTGATGAGGCGACACTGATGGGTAATGATAGGTGACACTGAAGGGCATGGATAGGCAGCACTTATGGGCACTGGTGGGAGGCACTGATGGGCACTGATAGACAGCACTGATGGGAACTGATAAGTGGCACTGATGAGGTGGAACTGAAGGGCATTGATAGGTGTCACTGATGGGTACTAATACGCATTGGTAGGTGGCACTGATGGGCACTGTAGGTGGCACTGATGGGCACTGATAGGTAGCACTGATGAGGTGGCACTGATAGGCAGTACTGATTGGTGTCACAGATGGGTACTGATGGGCACTAGTGGGCGGCACTGACGGGCACTAGTAGGCAGTACTGATAGGTGACACTGATAAAGAGGCACTGATTGGCAGCACTGGTGGGCACTGATAGGCAGCACTGATTGGTGTCACTGATGGGTACTGATAGGCACTAGTAGGTGGCACTGACGGGCACTAGTAGGCGGCACTGATAGTTGACACTGATGAAGAGGCACTGATTGGCAGCACTGGTGGACACTGATTGGCACCACTGATAATCAGTGCCCTGATTATGAGTGCCAATGTCCCTTTAATACAAGCTGGTTATCGGCTCTCCTCTCCTCATGCTGGCAGCGTGAGGAAAGAAAAGCTGATAACCGGCTTGTGTTTACTTCCGTGATTAGCTGTCAGCTGTCATTGGACACAGCTGATCATGTGGTAAAGAGCCAATGTGATTGGCCCTTTTCCCCGATCTGTGATCAGCTGAGTCCGAAGGTGAAGCATGTGGGTGGTGCAATCACGGGAAGATGTCAATAGACGCCCTCTCGGCAAAGTAAGCCCGCACTGTAGCCGTCATTCGGCTATAGCGCAGGTGGGAAGGGGTTAAATAACAAACATGTTGAATTTATCTGCCCCGTGCAGTGGTTTTGCACAGAGCAGCCCTGATCCTTCTCTTCTAGGGTCCCCCGGCGGCGCTTCCAGCTCCCCCCTTGCCAAGTGCCCCATAGCAAGCTGCTTGCTCTGGGGGCACTTGTACATGCTCGCTCCTCAGCTGGCTCTGTGTGTCCATTGACATACAGAGTGTGGTTCAGTCTCGACCCCCAATCTCTCCTCACTGGCTGTGATTGCTTTCTCTCTGTCCAATGAGGAAAGAGAGAGCAAGGAGAGCCGCTGCTCTCCTGCACATCTCTGGATCAAGATCAGGCTCAGGTAAGTATAAGCAAAGGGGGGGGGGGGCTGCATGTAGAAGGTTTTTCCCCCAATACATAGAAAGTGGTTGTAAACTCTCACTTATACCCAGTGAAGTGACTGGCCTCAGGTGATGCACAGAGAGGAAACAAATCCTCCTACACAAGTTGTGCCCTTTTATCCACAGCTATCTTTCCAATAAATTAATTCAAAGTGCAAAATTTACGCAGGATCTCTCAGCTCTGAAAAGCAGGGGACAGGGAGCTGAAATGACATCAGTGAGGAGAGCTTTGAGAGCTGATTGGAGGGATGTACGCCCCCCCTCTACACAGAACACAGGAACAGAGCTGAGGCTGTCAATCACAGGCCGTGTGCTGGTGCTCCCTCCTCTGGTGAGGAGCACCAGGGGAAACTTGCCAGAAGTGATTGATAGCATAGGAAGGAGGCAGCAGACAGTTACACTTTGCTCTGCTCTGGATAGAGACAAATACAAAGGGATCTGCTTTGTTCAGATTTACAACCACTTTACTAATTAGCGACCTCCTGCCCACAATGTACTGAGGATGGGCATCCACTCTAGGCAAAGTGACGTACCCGTACATCACTGCTACTTCCGGCCCCCACTGTGATTGCACACAACGGGAGTCTGTCAGCAAGTCCCAGCCAATGATTCATGATTCGGACCTGCTGATCGGCTGTATCCAATCACAGCTTACAGCAATCACAGCTGTTGTTGGTAAACAACACAGAGCTCTGTATAGGGGGAGCAATCTGTCTGTTTCTCATCCCTGAAATGCATGGAGGAGAAACTGAGAGATGTATTAGTTAATACACACATTACACATAGCGAGGCACACATTTATCCCTTTCCTTACACCTAGATGTTACCCCTTCCCAGCCAATGTCATTAGTACAGTGACAGTGTACAGTTGTCAGAAACCATGAAATCAGGTCGAGAGAGAAGTACAGTTAAATCACACTTGTTTAATAATAAAAGTAAAAAGAACAAACATAGTCAAAACATAGCCAAAGTTCAGTAACCGGGACGGATAGTCAGCCAAGCCAGAAGTCAGGGATCAATGTAGTGGAACAGCAAGCAGGATCTAGAGCTCGACGGGATGTCACCAAAGCAAGTCTTGAACAGGATCGCAGGAGATAGCTTCTGTGATGTGACCAAGGCGAAGGCAGAGCTTCTCTGGACTGGACGGGTTAAGTAGGCAGGACTGACGAGCAGGATATCATCAACAGCTGAGTAACTGTGGAGAGATAGGAGCTGGCAATTAGCCGACAGCTGAGTAGCCAGTTCAGAGAAGAAGGGCTGAGCCCAGCCCTGACAACAGTATTATCACTCTTCACTGTATTAGGGTCACTGGTGATGTCAGTGGCAGTTAGTCAGATCCCCCAGTGTCAGTTAGTGTCAGATTTCCCGCTACACTATCACAGTCCTGCTATAAGTCACTGATCGCCGCCATTACCAGTATAATATAAATAAATAAATAAAAAACAATTCCAGTATATATACCATCATTTGCAGACGCTATATCTTCTGTGCAAACCAATCAATATACGCTTATTGGGATTTATTTATTTATTTTTACCAAAGACATGTAGCAGAATACATATTAGCCTAAATTTATGAAGAAATTTGATTTTTTACATTTTTTTTTATAAGATATGTTTTATAGCAGAATGTAAAAAAGATATATTTTTAAATTATCGTTCTGTTTTCATTTATAGCGCAAAGAATAAAAAGCCCAGAGATGTTCAAATACCACCAAAAGAAAGCTCTATTTGTGTGAAAAAATAAAATAAATGTCATTTCGGTACAGCGTTGCATGACCGCGGCAAATGGCAGTTGAAATAAAGCAGTGCTAAAAAGCAAAATATGGCCTGGTCATGAAGGCTCGTACACACTATAAGAAAATCGGGCGAGGAGTTTCGTCCAAAGACTTTTCATACGATTTTCGTATAGCGTCTACACAACTTTAGACAGCCGATTCCGACTTTTCGTACGAAAGTTCCCGAAGGGACAAACTCCAAAATTTTTCTTGTACGGGAACAGAACAAACGATTTTCGTTTAATGTGTATCATTTGCGTATGATTTTCGTACAAGAAAAATCAGGAAAAAAAGGACCGCACATGATCAGAAACGATAAAAAACCAAAAAAAAAGCAAAAAAAAGCCTTTGTCGTACGAGAATTTTCGTTCAAATTTTTGTTCATTGGTTCCGATTTGCTGTGTGAAACATCGAGAAAAACCAGATGAACGTTCGCCCGATTTTCTTATAGTGTGTACCCTACTTAGGTTTTGCAGCCAATGTTGCTTTTTTTAATTTAACCACTTGCGGACCACCCGCCTTCGTTGTACGTCGGTACTTTGACATAGAATACTGGGGTTATGGCAGCAGATATCTACCACAAAACCCCCCCCCCATATTCTCTTCAACGGCGGATGGTCCTCTTTCAGATAAAAATGGTCTCCACCACGGATTCGCCGCAAGATCCCTTTTATCGGGGGCAGTAGAGGCCCCCCCCCCTCCCGCCGTGCTCCGGTAGTCTTACCGGATCCGTAGCGGTGGAGTGCTTTCCCCTGTGAGGCTGGATGCCGCTCTCGGCTCCATACCATTGGATGACAGTAAAATGTTACTTCCGCCCAATGGGAAAAAAGGGGAATTTTTTTTATATTTTGCAAAAAAAAAAAAAATGACTTTTTATTTATTTATTTTTTATTGCATTTTTAGGGTAATCATGTACACTGCTGCTGCTAAACGGATGTTTAGGAGCAGTTGGGCATTTTTTCAACTGCTCCTGAACTCTCCTCTATGTTATCTTATCAGTACATGTACACAGGGTCATTTATTGTTGTTTCTAGACACTTGAGTTTAGAGGCCTTTTTTGGAAAGCAAAAAAAATGAGTTCAGACGCTGAGTTTAGAGGCATTTCAAGTGCCAAATGCTTCTAAACGCGGCTAAACACGGTAACACACATTTAGCCGCATTTTGTTTACAGGTGTTTTTCATTTTTTGGCCATTTGCTTCTAAACGCAAACGCGGCAAAACGTGGAAAAACGTGGCAAAACAGACGTTTTAAACGTGGGTTACTATCTGTCAAGTTAAATCATTCAGGAGAGGTTGTAAAAACATCCCGTCTACATTAAGCCAAAGGCTCCATGCACACTGGACGTTAAAATAACGTTATAAAAACGCCAGTAGCTTTGCAGTGAGTATTTCAACGTTTTTTTAACATTTTTGCAATAGTGTTTTTTAGCATTTTTCCATGTCAGCGGTTTTTAGTGTTTTTTTATTTATTTATTTTTAAATTTATTTTTTTTCCAATGGATCAAAAACGTAAAAAAAACGCCGGTGAGCCGCGTTTTTGATCGTTTATCGGCGTTTATCTGCGTTTGGTGTTTTTTGTGGTCACTAAAAAAACGACTCCTGAACGCGATTTTATGGCGTTCAGAAAACAGCCCATAAACTCTACTGCTGATAAGAGTCCAAAAACGTCCATGTGTGTATTGACACCTAGGATAACATAGAAGGGAGTTTATGGGCTGTTAAAAAAAAAAACGCCCAAACTCCCAAAAACGGACATTTATGAGCTTTAGTGTACATGGAGCACAAATGTGAGAGTTCTTTTTGACCCCCATATTTATGAGGTCCTGTCATGCTTTTTTTCTATTACAAGGGATGTTTACATTCCTTGTAATAGGAATAAAAGTGACCCAATTTTTTTTTTTTTTAAAGGACAGTGTAAAAATAAAAAATAAAAAGTAAAATAAATAAGAAAATTTTTTTTTAAAGCGCCTCATTTCGCAGAGCTCGCACGCAGAAGCGAACGTATACATAAGTCACGCCAGCATATGAAAATAGTGTTCAACCACACATGTGAGGTATCACTGAGATCATTAGAGTGAAAGCAATAATTCTAGCCCTAGACATCCTCTCTAACTTAAAACTGGTAACCTGTAAAAATTTTTAAACGTCGCCTATGGAGAATTTTAAGGGTCAAAGTTTGTCTCCATTCCACGAGCGGGCGCAATTTTGAAGTGTGACATGTTCGGTATCAATTTACTCGGCGTAACATTATCTTTCACAATATAAAAAAAAATGGGCTAACTTTACTGTTGTCTTATTTTTTAATTCAAAAAAGTGTATTTTTTTCCAAAAAAAATTTGCGCTTGTGAGACCGCTGCACAAATACGCTGTGACATAAAGTATTGCAACGACTGCCATTTTATTGTCTAGGGTGTCTAAAGTGGGGTACACACTGTAAGAAAATCGGGCGAACGATCTTCTAATTTTCCCTGTTGTTTCACAGCAAATCGGAACCAATGAACGAAAATACGTCCAAAATAAATTCTCGCACGACAAACAAAGGCTTTTTTTTTTGTTATTTATTGTTTCTGATCATGCGTAGTCTTTATTTTCTGATTTCTCTTGAAGAAAATCGTATCAAAACGGTACACATTAACTCCTTCAGATCTGCGCTATAGCTGAATGACGGCTACAGCGCGGATCTACTTTGCCAGGAGGCCGTCAATAGACGTCCTCCCCTTTGCACGCTCTCCGAGCGCCCCCTGCAGGGCGCGCGCGGTGTGCGCTGTGATCACCGAGTCAATGAGACTCAGGTGATCACAGATCGGAGTAAGGGACCGGTCCCAGCCCCTTACCACGTGATCAGCTATCAGCCAATGACAGCTGATCACGTAATGTAAACAGAAGATCGGTAATCGTTTTTTTCCTTCTCATGCTGACAGCGTGAGGGGAAAGAAAACAGCCGATCACCAGCTTCTGTGCAAGGGACATCGGTCCCGAAGAGGAAGAGGCAAAGCTACCTCATCTGTGCCAACCAGTACCGCCTGCCAGTGCCCAGAGTGTCATGAATCAGTGCCCAACAGTGCATAACAGTGTCAGCATTCAGTGCCACCTATCAATGCCCATGAGTGCCACCTATCAATGCCCTCCAGTGGTACCAATCAGTGCCTCATCAGTGCCACCTAGCAGTGCTGCCTATCAGAGTCACCTACCAGTGCCGATCAGTGCCCATCACTGCCACCCATCAGTGCCCATCACTGCCACCTATTAGTGCACATCAGTGCCACCTATCATTACCACCTATTAGTGCCCTTCAGTGCCACCTATCAATGCCCTTCAGTGCCGTCCGTCAGTGCCACCCATCAGTGCCACCTATCAGTGCCCACCAATGCCACTTATCAGTGCCCACCAGTGCCGCCTCATCATTGCCCATCAGTGCCGCCTCATCATTGCCCATCAATGCAGCCTATTGGTGCCCATCAGTGCAGCCTCATCAGCGTACATCAATGAAGGAGAAAAATTACCTGTTTGCAAAATATAAAACGGTTTGTATTATTTTTCTTGAATTTTGGTCTTTTTAAAATGTTTTAACAAAAAATAAAAACCGCAGTGAGATGATCAAACACCACCAAAAGAAATCTCTATTTGTTTGAAAAAAATGATAAAAATTTCATTTGTGTACAGTGTTGTATGACCGCGCAATTGTCATTCAAATAGTGACAGCGCTAAAAGGTGAAAATCCATCTGGGTAGGAGGGGGGGTTTAGGTGCCCAGTAAGCAAGTGGTTAAATGAAAATCATTCGTTCTGTTCCCGTACGAAAAAAAAAACTTTGGAATCAGCTGTCGAAAGTTGTGTACACACTATACAAAAATCGTATGAAAAGTTTTTGGACGAAAATGTTCGCCAGATTTTTTTATAGAGTGTACAAGCCTTTAAGTTTTGAAGCCAATGTTGCTTTTTTTAATTTAAAAAGTCCTGTGCGATAGTTTATTTATTTTTTTCTCCTTGAATGGACTTTGGCAACAAAACAAGTCGGGAATTCTTTGCACTTTTGTAATTTTTTTTAAACCAACCCCTTCAAGAGTTAACGCAAATTAGAAAAAGGAATCGTCTTAATCAAGAAAATAACATGAAATTTGTTTCCCAATTTCATGCTTTAAAACGTTGAAGTGATCCTTACTACTTAACGCTAATTGCCTCCACTTAATGGTTTAATTTAAATGTATGCTTCCTGTCTGTTTGTTTAATGTCCTAATTCCAAATTGACAAACTAGGGGATACAGTTATCATCTGCATCCCGGTAATTAAACTGTCAGATGCTCATAAGAAATATCTGGAATCATCGCGGTGGGACTTAATCACTTGTATAAGTAGCATTCCGAGGAGGACCGTCTCATTTTTTGGGATATGAAATACAGCAGATTTAGTTAATAGGATAATAGAGTTTTGATACGTTTAAAAATAAATAAGCATTTGAATGGCGTCCTTCTCCTTTGTCTACTGATATACTCTGAAGCAGGCTCGGCGTTCTGCAGATGATCCGCACCTGTCGTCCTCAAATACGTCACACTCCCCAATCTACTAGAAGAGGGTGCGCTTCCCTACGCACCAAAAGGCCACTTAACTAAAACCTCACCTATATTGTAAATCATAAAAGGTATGTAAATGATCATAACAGGTATACCGATAGGGCATAGATATGCGCAAGGGGTGTGCCAGATGTGCCTGGGCACACCCTAATCCTGGAGCTGGCAACCCATCAATTGTGGGCAGGTGACAGGTAAGCCGCGATCCTTTCTTGCCGACCCCCTGAACAGGATAGGCAGCTAACTGGACAGGATAGGCGGCTGGAGTGGAAATTAAGGGACCGATTTGTATTTTCTTCTGCAGCAGCTGAAAGTAGGCTTCTCCTCCTCTTCCTCTCACAGATATTCAGCTGCCATGGGGAGAAAATACAGGGGATTGGTACCAATGTATGCCACCCCTCTTGTCCCAGTTACTTTTCTTTCTGCTGCCCAGGTCCCCCTGTGTGCTCACCTGCTCCCCCCCCCCATTGTTTTAGGATGACAAGTGGGGAAGAGGCTGGTTAATATGTCACAAAGGCATATGTGTTGGAGCTTTGAGGTGCACACCCTAATACAATAGGCTGCGCACACCTATGCGATAGGGTGAGATCCAGTGGCGGCTGGTGGTTTGGTAGGGTGCAGAAAACACGGAAAACAACCCCCCCCTAGTACAACTGCTAGCTTTGCAGGTGGTGAGAGCAGCGGTTGGAGCTGGTATGGCCATCTCCGGTGTCCTCTCCTGGAGTCCTCTCCTCTCTGCTCCTCCCGGCGCTAAGTATCCAATAGGATCGCCTCACATTTTGGCCAAATCAGGAAACGGGTTTCATATCTGCTTCTCAATTGGCCGGGAGGAGGATCGGTGTTGCCCTGGGTGGGCTCAGGACGCATTCTCTGAAACCCAAGCCCACGCTATTTTGAAGCCTATTAGAGCCTCTGGCTCTAATCAGGTGCTAAAAAACCCCCCCTGCCCACTGTAATTCATGTGCCTGGTGACCCGAAAGGGGCCGGAAACATGGATAGGGGGTGGCCATGGATAGATTTATGCTATGCATGAATGCTATGCTATGCATGAATCTATCCACTGCATATAGGGGGTGGAGAAAGGGGACGACGCCCGGGCGCTCCTAATGGACGGGCCACCACTAGTGAGGTCAATGTCACTATATATGGACCAACGTTCTATCTCTATGTGGTAATATTAACATCTACCAAGTTTAATAGGTGAAACTTCCCTTGATATATATACAGTGGATATAAAAAGTCTACACACCCCTTTTAAAATGTCAGGCTTCTGTGATGTAAAAAAATGAGACAAAGATAAATCATTTCAGAACTTTTTCCACCTTTAATGTGACCTATAAACTGTACAACTCAATAGAAAAACACACTGAAATCTTTTAAGGGGGGGAGTCAAAATATTAAAATAAAATAATGTGGTTGCATAAGTGTGTACACCCTCTTATAATTGGGGATGTAGCTGTGTTCAGAATTAAGCAATCACATTCAAACGCATGTTAAATAGGAGTCAGTACACACCCGCCATAATTTAAAGTGCCTCTGATTAACCCCAAATAAAGTTCAGCTGTTCTAGTAGGTCTTTCCTGACATTTTCTTAGTTGCATCCTACAGCAAAAGCCGTGGTCCGCAGAGATCTTCCGAAGCATCAGAGGGATTTCATTTTTAAAAGGTGTCAGTCACGAGAAGGGTACAAAATAATTTCCAAGGCATTATACCATGGGACACAGTGAAGACAGTCATCATCAAATGGAGAAAATGTGGCACAACAGTGACATTACCAAGAACTGGACGTCCTTCCAAAATTGATGAAAAGACGAGAAGAAAACTGGTCAGGGAGACTGCCAAAAGGCCTACAGCAACATTAAAAGAATTGCGGGAAAATTTGGCAAGTACTGGCTGTGTGGTACATGTGACAACAATCTCCCGTATTCTTCATATGTCTGGGCTATGGGGTAGAATGGCAAGACGGAAGACTTTTCTTACCAAGAAAAACATCCAAGCCGGCTAAATTTTGCAAAAACACATCTGAAGTCTCCCAAAACCATGTGTTATGGTCTGATGAAACCAAGGTTGGACTTTTCGGCCATAATTCCAAAAGATATGTTTGGTGCAAAAACAACACTGCACATCACCAAAAGAACACCATACCCACTGTGAAGCATGGTGGTGGCAGCATCATGCTTTGGGGCTGTTTTCTTAAGCTGGAACAGGGGCCTTATGCGGTGCACACATGAGCAGCCTTTTCGACCGGACTGGTCCGACGGTCTATCCGACGGACTTTCGTTGGACTTCCGACGGACTTTCCGAACAAACGGACTTGCCTACACACGATCACACCAAGGTCCGACGGATTCGTACGTGATGACGTACGTCCGGACTAAAATAAGGAAGTTGATAGCCACTAGCCAATAGCTGCCCTAGCGTCGGTTTTCGTCCGTCGGACTAACATACAGACGAGCGGACTTTTCGACCGGACTCGAGTCTGTCTGAAAGATTTGATACATGTTCCAAATCTAAAGTCCGTCAGATTTCCAACCGAAAAAGTCCGCTGCAGGTCCGATGAAGCCCACACATGGTCAAATTCGAGTCCGGTCGAAAAGTCCGCTCGTGTGTACGCGGCATTAGTCAAGGTAGAGGGAATTATGAACAGTTTCAAATACCAGTTAATATTGGCACAAAACCTTCAGGGTTCTGCTAGAAAGTTTGAACACGAAGAGGAACTTCATCTTTTAGAATAACATTGACCCAAAGCATACATCCGAATCAACAAAGCAGTGGCTTCACCAGAAGAAGATTAAAGTTTTGGAATGGACCAGTCAAAGCCCAAACCTGAATCCGATTGAAAATCTGTGGGGTGATCTGAAGAGGGCTGTGCACAGGAGATGCCCTCACAATCTGACAGATTTGGAGTGTTTTTGCAAAGAAGAGTGGGCAAATATTGCCAAGTCAAGATGTGCCATGCTGATACCTCAAAAGACTGAGTGCTGTACTAAATCGAAAAAGGTGCTTCAACGAAGTATTAGTTTAGTCTCATTTTTTTACATCACAGAAACCTGACATTTTAACAGGGGTGTGTAGACTTTTTATATCCACTGTATATATAGACAATATGAGGGTTATTATCTTCTCTAACATTCAATATAAAGGCTCCAGGCTGTTTAGAGGATATATAAAGAGATGGGGGTACAGCTGTCTCTCCTCCCAACTAACATGTTTCACTCTTCAAACAGAGCTTCTTCAGGGGTAAACAAAAATAAAGAAAGTGAAAAAAATGAGCAACCAAGAGTAGCTGACTGTCACATGGTGAAAAGAAACTTTGTTCTCAGCTGCTTAAGGGGCTTGGAGAGGTAGGGATGGAGAAACAGCAACACACCCATCTTACCAGTGAATTACTGTGCAGGGGAGGGGGCATGTCAGCAAAAGGCTTGACCATTGGAGGACAGGCAGGCTGTGCTTCTGGCACAGCCATAAAACTGACCACACTGTGAAAGATGAGCTTCTATGCTTAGCATGGTCAGTTTAAAAGAGGACAGGATACTTTTTAACATAAGCACATATCAGGAATATAAAATGTTTGGGTAACATATTCTTTAGAACTTCTCTTTTAATGCTACAACAATTTCATTTGCTCTCCATGGCTGATGTTTTTTTTAAGGTTTTAAAGCGGTAGTAAACCACATCAGTAAAAAAAGAATTGGGCCCTTGGCAGTTTAAAGTGGTTGCAAAGGCAGAAGGGTTTTTTTTATCTCAATGCATTCTATGCATTAAGATAGACATGTGCAATTCGTTTCGTTTCAAATTAGTTTTTTAATGAATTTCAACAAATTCCTTAACTTGGAAATATCCAAATTAACGAAAACCCATTTAACACATTTTTCCGAATATTTGTAAATTCGAATATTTGAAAACTCGAATATTCGAACATTCGGAAATTTGAAAAATCGAAGATCCGAAAACCTGAAAATTTGAAAATCTGAAGTGATAACTAACATTTTTTTTTGTTTAATAAATGTTTCTTAAAGTAAAATAGAGAAAGGGATATACATATATCAAATATTATACAGTCTTAGAGAAAAATGACACAGGTTCCAATGCACACATATTCACATCAGTTGTCTGAAAACAAATAATTGCCCCTGAAAATAGGAAATACGAGCAAATATAGCAACTAACTAGACAGAGGCTTCCATCTATGCAAGCATTTGAATCAAAACATAAAAAGACATTACTCTAATTAAAGAGAATAGTGAAAGAAAGAGCAGGAAAGGGAGTAATAAGGGAATAGGTGAGGGGGGGGGAGAAGAAGATGGGGAAGGAGAGATTATAAGGAGGGGTATGGAATAGGGTGGGAGAGATTGTTGGTATGCATGTCTTTGCATTTAAGAATAGCTAAGATTGTATTTTTCGGGTCATGTGAGAGGAAAGTAGACCATAATCAGTAAGAGATTTAGCTATTAGATGAAGAATTCAGATAACAATGCTTGAATGACAATCTTAGGGGGTTTGCATTATAATTTCCTTATTGGAGGAGGTGGACTTGAATTTTAACCAGGGTGCCCAAGTTAACAAATGTCTCTTAGAGGTACCTTTGATGTTATGGGTAGGGTAATGTCCTCCATGAGATGAACTTCATCTACCTTTTGTAGCCAAACTTTTATGGACGGGGTTGTTGGTTGGCCCCAGAGAGTAGGAATTAAGGCTTTGGCCGTGTTCAACAGATGAGGAATGAGTGAGCGCTTCTAAGAACCTATGGGATCATTAGTGGTATGAAAAAGAATAGTCCTTGGGTCATTGGGTAGATCGACGTCTGAGATCTGTAGTATCTGATTGAGCATGTTGGCCCAGAAGGGACGAATGAGTGGGCAAGTCCACCAGATATGTGCATGAATAGCTTTGTTCCCACAGTTCCTCCAGCACAATGGGGAACTGGCGGGGAACATTTGATGTAGTTTGGCTGGGGTGTAGTTCCACCTGGTGAGTAATTTATAGTTGACTTCTGCTATTTTTGAAGCAAGAGAGGAGGTGTGAGCTAGTTGTAGGACTTTATCCTTTTGATTGCTTGTGAGAGGGGAATCCAGATCAATCTCCCATTTAGCCAGGAAGGGCGGATGGGCAGGTTTTTGAAGAGCAATAAGAGCTTTGTAGAATAATGAAATACCATGTAGAGGGGGGTCCTTTGGATGAAATATTTCTTCTATGCTATTTAAATCTTGTAGACCTCTTAGCGGATGAGGAAAGGAACATAGGAAGCGTTATAGTTGGTGGAATCTCCACTTATCCAGAAACATGGTGGGTTTAGAGCCAAGGATCTCAGATAGTGGCTTAAGTGTGTTACCATGGAGAACATGATGTAGTAGGAGAGGCTCTTCTGAAGCCCAGGATTTAAATCCTGGGTCCAATAAGTCTGGTAAAAAGTGTTTGTGGTTGAGGAGAGGCATCAAAGGGGAGTCATACCCCCAGGAGAATTTCTTATGTAGGGCGTCCCATATATCCAGTGAGGATGCGGTGAGTGCTGAGGTAGTTCGGGCAAGGTTCCTGCAAGAGCAGGGTATCCAGAGAGCTACCGAGAGATCTATGCCACTCGAAGAATGCTCAAGTTGTACCCATAGTTTTGAGTTAATAGCATATTTCCAGTCAGCTAATCTGGACAAAACAACAGCATGATAATAAGTCTTAAAATTTGGAAGTGCCAGTCCCCCAGGGCACTTGGAGCGAAATAATAGCTCTCTAGATATCCTGGGGTGGCTGTTCCTCCAAATAAAGCGGGAGATCATGGTTGCAAAATGGTGAAGAACCCCACAGACACACCCAGTGGGATCATTTGAAAAATAAAGAGGATGCGAGACAGTATATTCATTTTAATAATGTTTACTTTCCCTAACCAAGAATGTGATAAGCTAGTCCATTTCCGTAGGTCTTCCCTGATCCTCTTTAGTAGGGGGATATAATTATGTTTAAAAAGGGAATGGGGATTAGGAGTGAGATAAATACCCAAGTATTTCATATGTTTTGGTTCCCATCTAAAGGAAAAGAGGGGTTTCAGAGAGATCGCCTCTGATCTGGGGAGATTAATGTTTAAGATTTCGGATTTGGAGAGATTTATTTTGAAGTTGGATATCATTTGAAAGGTGGAGAATGCAGACATTAAATTAGGTAGTGAGATACGTGGCTGCTGAATAAAGAATAGTATATCGTCAGCATAGGCTGCGTATTTGTGGGTTCTATTGCCTACATGTATGACATGTATATTAATGTTATGTCTAATTGTGGCTAGGAAGGGTTCTAAGGTAATAGCAAAAAGGAGGGGGGACAGGGGACAACCCTGCCTGGTACCATTATGTAGGGTGAAGGGGTCACTCAGCGCCCCGTTTATACGAATTTGTGCTGTGGGATTGGAATAGAGGGATGAAATACGATGATACATCTTAGGTCCCAATCCAAAATGACGTAGGGTCATCTTGAGATAGTCCCAGTCCACCCTATCAAAAGCTTTTTCAGCGTCGGTGGAAAGAAGTAGGGTGGGCTGGGCGCACCTCCCTAAATATTGGATTAGGGAAATTGCCCGAGTTATCTTTAACTTCTCTATGGGGTATGAAACCTAATTGATCTGCCGAGATCCAACTGGGTAGTAGAGGGAATAGGTGATTTGCCATTACTTTGGCGTATAGTTTAATATCAGTATTTATTAGTGAAATTGGCCTGAAGCTGCTGCAAAGGGTGGGGTCCTTATCGAGTTTGGAAATGACAGTAATGTGAAAGGGATTCTGGACTTAGGCCTGAAGAGTGAGAAATTGAGTTTGCATAAGCTGTGAGATGAGGGAGTAGAATGTCGCTAAATGTTTTGTAATATAAAATAGTGAACCCATCAGGTCCAGGAGCTTTACCTCAAGGGGAAGATTTCAAAGCAGCCTGAAATTCTTCAACCGAAAAGTCCGCTTCCATTTCCCTAAGGAAGGACCCAGGCAATCTAGGTAGGTTAGCTTCTTTCAAGTAGGAGAGCATGCGGCTTCGTCTCTCTTTCTGAGATAGAGAGGATAAACCATTTTTGACATTGTAGAGATCCGTGTAGAATTCTCTAAAGACTTTAGCGATGTCTGGGGTTGCATGAGCAAGCTCTCCAGTTGGAAGTTTGATATTGGGAATAAATGACTTTGACTCTTTAGCTTTCAGGGATCTAGCAATTTGTTTGCTTGGTTTATTCCCCCACTCATAAAATTTCTGTGATAAGCGCTGGAATTTCCTCTTAGTGTCTAGATTAAGAAGGGTCTTTAATTCCTCTCGCTTAACTGTGAGGGATTTGAGGTGCGTGATATGTACAGAGAGTTTGTGTTGCTTGTCAAGGTCAGCTATTTGTTGTAGAATCTGTTCAATTTGGTGACCATGCTCCCTTTTTTTCCTTGCGCCAAGTTCAATGAGATGACCTCTGATGGTGGCCTTATGAGCTTCCCACACAATGGAGGGAAAGGTCTCAGAAGGTTTATTCTCTTTAAAGTATTGTGTCAGATAGGAGGTCAACATGGAAACCTCAGTTTCGTTAGAAAGAAGAGAATCATTAAGTTTCCAGTTATTAGAGCGACGTGTTAAAGTGGGCATGGTCAACCTCACTGATACAGGTGAATGATCCGAAATGGACGCAGTGCCTATGTGAGTAGACTGTAAGAGAGGGAGATAAACGCGATCTAAGAATATATTGTCTATTCTAGAGTAGGACTGGTGTGTTGTGGAGAAATGTGAATAATCCTTCTCTTTGGGATGGAGTAGGCGCCAAACGTCTATTAATTGAAGGTCTAGGAGCCTCTTTTTGACAAATTTCAAGCGTTTAAATGAAATATTAGAGCAGCCCTGGGACGTGTCTATTGTTGGATCTAGAGGCATGTTAAGGTCCCCTGCGAGGATAGCAATTCCCTTGGCAAAATCTGATGATTTAGTTAGGGTTTGTGAGAAAAAAGTAGGCTGATTTTGATTTGGACAGTAAACGTTTGCCTATGAAGCTCCTAAGGAAGAGAAAGCTACCATGATCATCCGCTAGCATATCAGATAAACAAAAAGATACACTTCCGCTGAACCCAATGGCCACACCCTTAGCTTTATTGGTGTCTGATAGGCTGTAGTACCACTGTGGAAAGTGGGGTGAGGTCAATTTGATAGGTGTTGTGTGGGTTAAATGTGTTTCTTGGAGAAAAGCAATGGAGCATGCGGCTTGCTTTAGTTCACTTGGTGCCGTTTTGCGGCGACAATGAGACCCCTAACATTGTATGATGTAATTGTTATCGTAGCCATTGTTATAGCGGAGTGAGACCCTTTAGATTACACTTCAATGCATGTCAACCGGGGGGGGGGGGGGGGGAATGAATGGAGATAGTTTGGAGAGGGAAAAGAAGAAAAAGAAAAAAAAATGAACATATACAGAGTACACACTCATGTATTAACGAACTTGTGGGAAACACATGTAGAACACGCAGAAATCTGCAGTGGTCCCAGTGGGGAGAGAGAGAGCGAGTAGCCATCCAGATCTCTGAACAGAGATTGAATAAACCACCTTTTAGGCCGCTGTAGGGGAGGGTGAGTGAGAGCAGTACGCCCCGACAGCATTCGGCCTGTAAATAAGAAAGAACTTATAACTATAGGAGAGTAGCTCCAGCGAAATAAGAAGGTTATGAGAACAAGAACACCTTAAACCATATAAATCCTGTAAAGCAGCCTACATTTAAACCAAACTGGCATAGTAAAAAAAAAGAAACAAAACAGTACCCAATCCAGTGACAGATCAGCATTAACTAAGTATAGTCAAGTGAAGGTGGAAAAATATAGCAGGAACCTGACTTTGTCATTTCAGACAATGAAGGGTTGGGTGTCTACATTGGTAGAGCGGGCTCGGATAAAGAAATGCATGATGCAGCCATGCTTTTGTGCAGATCCTGGGATTGAAGTACGCCTTTTCTTTGAAGGAGTTTTTCACCATAGTGGATCCACGGGACTCGAGAATTTGGGGATTAGATCCTGCCAGCCTGGGAGCTCCATGGGTGGGAGATTGAGGTCTTGTAAAGAGGTTGAGAGTTCCTCTGGGAACCGTAGTGGGAAGGAGTGGCCATTTTTAGTGGCAATCAGGCAGGCGGGGAAGCCCCACCTGTATGTAATCCCATCTGAGCGCAGGAGTTCAAGGAGCGGCTTCAGGGCTCTACGGCGGTCTAGAGTTTCCTTGGGGAGGTCTGGGAATATATTGATGACCGCCCCATCAAAGTCTCTGTTAGGTGTGTTTCGCATTTTTGTCATGATGGCGTTTTTATCCTCAAAGTAGTGCAAGCGACATATGGCGTCTCGGGGCTGGTCTGAGTTAGCATTGCGGGGTCGTAGAGCTCGATGCACACGGTCAAAGCGCAATGGATCAGTGGCAGGGTTACCCAGTATAGTATTAAAAATGCCTCGGATTGATGGCTCAAGATCATTGTGACAGACCTAGCCAGGACAGAGGCTGTTGGAGAGGACTGAATGCAAGCCTCTTGCCTTTTGATTATGGGCCCTGGATTTTCAATGGAACAATACTCTTTGTGAGGTGAATTAGAAATCCAGTCTGAACTGTACTAATCGGACTCAGTCGTGTATATATGTATATATTGTATGTTGTTTGATTCTGTTGAGGACTCCTTGCTGTGGTCATCTGGGATTTGTGTCCCTGAAGAGGGAGGGGGGACTCCTCCAGCAGCCCCCCTGCTGATAAGACTGAATTATACTGTTGGGACACATCCTGTGAGGAGATGCTGGTGTCATCAACTCCAACTACCTGTGTTTATGTTAATTGAATGAGCTGATCACATTGTCCTCTATACAATGTAGGAGACGGGACGACTCCTATTGGAGCTGCTGCTATTGTGAGAAAATGTCCTGTGATAATTAACTCAGTCTGGGCAATAGGTCATGTCTCAGTCACCTAGGCTGTATAAAGGACTAGTTAATTAGCTCATGTTAATTAGGTTAATTAGGTTACAGTTGTATTGTTAGAGGAGGTTCCAACGGCATATAAAGTCTTGTAATTTTGATTCTAAATAAAGTGAGTTCATGTTAGCAACAAGCAAGTGTCGCCTTGTTTTGTGCTCAGAGAGGTTGGAATATCTGATATCTGTATACAGACTGGGAGGAAGTGGTATATGACGGAAGCACTCAAGCGGAGTGAGGGACGTTCCGTGACATTGGTGGCAAGCAGCGGGAAAGCTTCCTGCAGTCTGGGACATCCAAATTTCCATCTGGATCCAAGATCCAGATAGCAGGAGAGGGGAGGAGAGGTACAGATACCAGCCGCCATGGAAGAGGAATTCAGAAGGAGGTTGCGAGAGATGCAGATACAGCACAGAGGACCAGTATCAGAGCAGGTCCTGCTGGGATGGTGTGATTCTATTCGCTGCAAACTCTGGAAAGAAGCACTAGCCCGTGAGCAGCGACACCAGGGAAAAGTTCTCCCCTCCATCGAGGAAAGATACTGGTCGCAGTACGGACTGCGGGTGCGGTTTTTGGGAGAAAAAACGCACAAGAAGCAGACAGCTGAATTAAGCAGGCTGGTCTGGGCAGAGATAAAGCTGGATGAGAGCTACAGAGCCCTCCGGTGGCATGTATCCCAAGCATGTCCCTGGATAGCGGATGACAGCCCAACGGAAGGCTTAAGCTACGGCGGCTTGGGACTGTTGTATGTGAAGCTGACAGGGGACCCTAACTTTGGGAGTGATTTGGAGTGGCGGGTGGACGAAATCATGGATTTCAGAGAAGGGCTACTGAACATTTCGGAAGTGCACTGGGCACAGGAAGATTTGGAGTTTCTGGCCGTTCAGGAGTGGGAGCTAGAGATCACCTACAGACGGCTGCTAGACATTGCTCAGTGCCAGGGCTGGGCTCCCTTTGCCTGGGACTATCAGGAAATACCAGCTGACAACCCTGAAATCCTGGCTGAAGAGTCGGCAATGTGGCAGAGCAATAGTGTGCTTTGCCAACCTGCCCCCGCAGCTTTGGAGGCAGAGGTCTTATGGCAGATGCAGCAAGTGCTGACTGACCTTGATGATCCTGTTTCTGCATGGGATGATCTTGGATGGAGGAATGTGCCTGTCCAGCAGCATGCCAGAGAATCTGCAGTGGAAAATCCGGAGATTGCCGTCCCCAAACCTGAAGTGCTGACATCAGGGCAGAGCACTGCTAACCTCTGCCCAGAAATAATAGCATCTTCTGGGTTAAATGGACAGGAGATGGTGAACTTCTATCCCCAGACATCAGTTGCAGAGACATGGGATTTGATAGACTTTTCTGCTGAGGAAGAACAACCTGATGAGCCTCCAGCAGAAGAGCTGCTATCAGGGCCAAAGTTCACTGTGCTCTGCCCAGCACCAACAGTGGCTTCGGCCTTCTTGAGAGAAGAGGTAGTCGGCCTTTCTCCCACAACACTGACAGGGACATGTGATTTTCTGCCAGCAGCATCTATGGAGTTAAAACAAACTTCTACAGCAGAAGATCTGGTAACTGAACAGAGGGTCCAAGACCTCTGTCCCACACTTTTACCAATTCCAGAGACTGGGGATTTAATAGACGTTTCTGTAGAGGAGGAACCACCTGGCAAACCCCCAGCAGAAGCGCTGGCAACCGGACAGAGGGTCCAAGACCTCTGCCCAACACCTGCAGCAAGTGCGGAGGCCCAAGGTGAGGAGGTGGCAGTCTATCGCGAGCTACAGATCAGGATTCAAGGAGAGAATGCAGTCATCACCTCACAACTGCAGCTTGATCTGGTGTCGGTGGATGGGGCTTCAGTCCCCACCTGTATACCCCAGGGATTCTGGGCAGTCGGCCAAGATCCCCAACAGCAGGATGGAGTGAGCCCAGTCCCCCTGTCTTCTCTCCAGTGGCAGAAAGGACTCCAGGGAGAAGGGCCAGACCAGGCCTCTCCCCAGCGGTGGGCATGTTCTCTGAGAGAGGCAGAGGATGGCTGGGTGAGTAATACTCTGTTTGGAACAATTTGTTTGGGTTACTGTGTGGGTACAGGCAGTAGAGGACTAGAACTATGGACTAACTTCAGAGTCAACCCGTCTGGGGTCTCCTCCTGTGTTAGTCTCCTGCCGAAAGGGGAGAAATGTGACAGACCTAGCCGGGACAGAGGCTGTTGGAGAGAACTGAATGCAAGCCTCTTGCCTTTTGATTATGGGCCCTGGATTTTCAATGGAACAATACTCTTTGTGAGGTGAATTAGAAATCCAGTCTGAACTGTACTAATCGGACTCAGTCGTGTATATATGTATATATTGTATGTTGTTTGATTCTGTTGGGGACTCCTTGCTGTGGTCATCTGGGATTTGTGTCCCTGAAGAGGGAGGGGGGACTCCTCCAGCAGCCCCCCGCTGATAAGACTGAATTATACTGTTGGGACACATCCTGTGAGGAGATGCTGGTGTCATCAACGCCAACTACCTGTGTTTATGTAATTGAATGAGCTGATCACATTGTCCTCTATACAATGTAATAGACGGGACGAATCCTACTGGAGCTGCTGCTATTGTGAGAAAATGTCCTGTGATAATTAACTCAGTCTGGGCAATAGGTCATGTCTCAGTCACCTAGGCTGTAAAAAGGACTAGTTAATTAGCTCATGTTAATTAGGTTAATTGGGTTACAGTTGTATTGTTAGAGGAGGTTCCAACGGCATATAAAGTCTTGTAATTTTGATTTTAAATAAAGTGAGTTCATGCTAGCAACAAGCAAGTGTCGCCTTGTTTTGTGCTCAGAGAGGTTGGAATATCTGATATCTGTATACAGACTGGGAGGAAGTGGTATATGACGGAAGCACTCAAGCAGAGTGAGGGACGTTCCGTGACAATCATTATCTCTGGTTGCTTCAGGCAGCCCTCTGACACGTAGATTATTTCTATGGTTACGGTTCTCGAGATCTTCAAGTTTATATATAGAGGCACGGTGAGCAAATGCTAGCTGAGAAACAGTCTCCTGCAATTCCTTTATGGCTAATGCATGTGAGTCCTGACGCTGCTCCGTTTCCTCTACTCTGACCAGGATGTGTGACATGTCTGCTCTCACAGCAGTGATTTCTTTCTTAATGGATTTTTCCAAGCTGGGGAACATACCTGCAAGTTCTTTTTTAAGTCCGCTTATCAGCGTTGTCATTTTGGAAACCAGCGGGGGATCCAGGATCATCCATAAGATCCGAGCTGTATGAGGAGGCAGGAGAACTCTCCCTCACGGAAGCAGCGTGAGAGGAGGGAGAGGTGGCCGGTCTCGAGGTTCTAGCCTGGTTACCTTGTGCGTTAGCTAAATATTGCTGGATGGGGTACCAATCTCTTCCCAGATCTTTTACCCAGTGTGAAGCAGGGTTTAGGCGCCTTGGCGGGCATAACTGGAGCTGTAAGGCCGATAGCTGGACGGGGCTCTCTTCACTCACATCTGTTCAGTGCCATGCATATTCCATGCCACGGCTGTTATTCATAAAGATTCTTAGTCAGTTATAGAGGTGACCACTTTAATAACTGTGAGAGAGGGTTAATAGACCCTGCTTACACTAAGCCTGGAGGAGCGGGAGCTGTGCGACCAGTGAATTAAAGTAGATTGACAAAGGGAGTACTTGGAGCAGCAAGATGGCCTCCAAGATTAGGCCGAAGCCGAGGATCTTCCTGACGGCGGTAGCCGTCCGGGTGAGTTCCGCTCCTTGCAGGCCTAGATTGTTTCTAAAGGGCACAGGATTCAGATTCGGGGCACAGGATTCCTCCCCTGACACCCCTAGCAGTGACTGTACACCCCTAGCAGTGTACAGTCACTGCTAGGGGTGTCAGTTAGGGGAGGAATAGGCGATCGCCCCGCTACTCACTGCGTCCATGAGACAGGAGAGGCCAGGTCGGCAGGCCGCAAGATGGCGCCAGGCCGCGGGAAACCGGAGCTAAAAGAAGGGGTCCCCAAATGACTCTCCTCTGCTGCTCGAGTATTCTATGTCCGCCGGTGGCACATCAGCCGAAGAGCCAAGTTAGAGCACTCGTTTGTCCCCTGATCTGCGGGAATGAAGAGTGGTGGGCTCCGGACGGTCTGTAGGCCCCAATATGGCAGCGGGCATCCATGGCGCGGGTCCAGCTGCAGGCCCAAAGCAGATAAATGTGGCCAGATTCAGTTAACACCCCGCAGGAACTGTAGTAGAGGGGGTCCAGTCACTTTTGTTGATAGGATGTGGTTTTGCCGGGGTGGATTGAGACAGGGATGGCAATAGATTCTTGTTGCCTTTGTGGAGCTCAGCACCCACACGTCCTCCCTAATGCACGTCCGGACACGCCCCCAAGTAATAACTAACTAATAATAACTTAACTATTACTAACTATTAAATTATAGGTATTGGAATTTCCTTTTCAAATTTGGCTGTTAGTGAACATAACGAATACGAATTTATCCGAAGTTACGAATTAATCAAAATAACAAATGCCGTATCGAAACGAATGGAATGTAACAAATTGATAATAATACAGTAAATAACAATGATAATAATAAAAACTTTTTAATATTATTATTATTTATTATCAATTTGTTCCGATCGATTTGTTTAGATGCGGCATTCATTATTTCGGATAATTTGTAACTTCAGATGAATTTGTATTCGTCACGTTCACTAACAGCCAAATTTGAAAGGAAATTCCAATACCTATAATTTAATAGTTAGTCTTTATTAGTAAGTTAGTTAGTTACTCTTTCGAATTTTCAAATTTTCTCTTATTTTCGGATTTTCGGATTGCTGAATTTACGAATTTTCGAATTTACAAATTTACGAATTGTGAATGACCCGAAAAAACAAAAAGAAAAACATGTGAAACAAAAATGAAGACAAATGAATTTTTCGGTAGTGCACATGCCTACATTAAGATAAAAAAACCTTCTGTGTGCAGCAGCTGCCCCAGCACTCCCTAATACTTACCTGACCCCCATCTCTATCCACAAGTGCCTCGGCTGTCCGTGACTCTGCCTCCTGGCTGGCTGAGACACAGCCGCGGCACCATTGGCTCCCGCTGCTGTCAAAGTCAGTTAGCCAATCAGGAGAGAGAGGGGCGGGGCCAAACAGGGCTTTTTGTCTGAAAGGACATATGGCGCTGCAGCTCGGCTCGGGTGCCCCCACAGCAAGCTGCTTGCTGTGGTGGCACTCAGGAGGGAGGGGCCAGGAGAGCAGAAGAGGGACCCGAGAAGAGAAGGATCCGTGACTGCTCTGTGCAAAACCAACTGCACAGAACAGGTAAGTATAACATGTTTGGTATTTTTAGAGAGAAAAAACAAACTTTACAATCATTTTAAGTCATAATGTGCTAGTGTGCACTGCATACTAGCACATTATGATAGACTTGCCTGGAAACTAAGCCTTCCAGTGGAGCACTGGCACCGCTGAAGGGGCCTCCATCTTCACCTGGTCTTCTTTCCAGGTTCGGGATGCTTACACTGTCCATTTATTTTTTATTTTTGATCACTTTTATTTCTATCACAAGAAATGTAAACATCCCTTGTGGTAGAAACAAGGGATGACATATACTCTTTATGAAGACATCTGGGGTCTATAAGATCTCTCCTTTACCCTTGAAAGCATCAGATTAAAAAAAAAAAATTGATCTTGTGCTTTTAAAAAAAAATAAAATACATAAAAACCTTGTTTAAATCCGCCCTAAACCAGAAATGACCTTGCTCTGGTCCTCCTAGATCATAGAGGTGTGGAGAGATGATCTGGTCTCTCCACACTTCTGTGGCCATCCACGCTCACCAGTGAGAATGGCAAGCCCGAGCAACACCGGCGAGCTGGGAGGGGGTAGCGACCCCTCCCGCTGTTTCTCAAAGTGATCCAGAGGCTAATCGGCCTCTCGAATCGCTTTTGTGAGAAAAAGAATCCCTCGGCTGAAAAGAAAAAAACATAAAAATATTGGGGTTATGGCTGATAGCTTCACCACTTTAAACCACTTCAGAACCATCATGTGTATATATATATATATATATATATATATATATATATATATATGTGTATTACCGTCTTGATGTTAACAGCAAAATAATTAATTGCCTCTTTAATATCTGGGGAAGAGTATCTTGTGCAGTTATGAGCTAACGGTGTGTGTATAAAGAAGAGTAAATTCTGAGTCGTGTTAACTGTAACATGTGCAGAACCAAAAAATGCGTTTAGTTTAGTTTTGTTTCAATTCGTTATTTACATCAATTTGTTTAGTTAAATTTGTTTAACCACTTCGCGCCCGCTCTATAGCCGAAAGATGGCTACAACACGGCCACCAATTGCCAGGAGGGCGTCCCTGGACGTCCTCTTGTTTACTTCCGCGATACGCGCTTCCGCGGGCACGCATCGGGGAATAGGTAGTCAACAAGTTAGATGTGTGATTTATGCTCCTAGAACACCTTATGGTGCTCCCTGCATGTTGGGCCACTCTATGTGGCTAGTCCCACGCATGTGGTATCGTAATACTCAGGAGGATTAGTAGAATGTATTTTGGTGTGTCATTTGTGGTATACACATGCCATGTGAGAGAAATAACCTATTACAATGACAATTTTGTGGGGGGAAAAAAAACAAAAAAACAAAATCTTTATTTTGCAAAGAATTGTGGGAAAAAATGACAACATCAAAAAGCTCACCATGCCTCTTACTAAATACCTTGAAATGTCTACTGTCAAAAAAGGGGTCATTTGGGGGGTACTTGTACTTTCCTGGCTTGTTCGGGTCGCAAGAAATGAGATAGGCCGTCAGTACATCAGGTGTGATCACTTTTTTATGATTTGCACCATAGTTTGTAGACTCTATAACTTTCACAAAGACCAAATAATATCCACTAATTTGGGTTATTTTTACCAAAGATATGTAGCAGTATAAATTGTGGCCAAAATTTATGAAGAAAAATTAATAATTTGCAAAATTTTATCACAGAAACTAAGAAAAATGTGTTTTTTTTTTCAAAATTTTCTGCACTTTTTTCATTTATAGCGCAAAAATAAAAATCCCAGAGGTGATCAAATACCACCAAAAGAAAGCTCTATTTGTATGAAAAAAAGGACAAAAAATTCATTTGAGTACAGTGTTATATGACTGAGTAATTGTCATTCAAAGTGTGAGAGCACCGAAAGCTGAAAATTGGTCAGGGCAGGAGGGGGGTTTAAGTGCCCAGTTGTCAAGTGGTTAATCCGTTTAATTTGTTTTCGGAATTCATTTAGTTTGTTTGTATTCGAATCGATTTGAATTTTTGAATTCAAATTCGGATTGATTCGAAAAGTTTTCGAATCAATTTCAACTAGTTTTCCTTTATTTTCTATTCTATGTTATTCTCTTTGGAAGAAAACTAATCAGATTTGAAAAGTATTCGAAAACGATTTGAAAACTGAAATTCAAATTTCGTCCAAATTTTTTTTCCATTATTTCGGATTCATTTAAATTCGGTACTATTTTAATTTGGATACACCTGAATTTCCGAAAAACAAAAAGTTTTCAGAATTTAAATTCAGAACGGAACAAACTGCACATGTCTATTGTGCACACCTGGCTGGCCACGGAGTGGGTGGTGATTGGAGGAATGTAGTCCCCCTCCTGGAGGTGAGGGATGACATCCTCAGTGGTCATGGCACCAGCTTAACATAGAACAGGGGTCTCCAAACTTTTGAAACAAAGGGACTGTACCTAGTGGGAGTAGAAAATGCCTTGGCATTGTTGGGAGCCAACAATGTCATAGGCTTGGTGGTTAGTGGGAATAAAAAAAATGACATCCTTGGTGTCAGTGGGAGGAATAGTGCCCCATCATTGGTGTCAGTGGAAGGAATAGTGCCCCATTATTGGTGTCAGTGGAAGGAATAGTGCCCCATCATTGGTGTCAGTGGGAGGAATAGTGCCCCATCACTGGTGTCAGTGGAAGGAGTAGTGTCCTATCATTGAAATCAGTGGGAGGAATAGTGCCCCATCATTGGTGTCTATCGGAATATTAGTTCCCCGTCTCTGGAGTCAGTGGGAGGAATAGTACCTTATCATTGGTGTCAGTGAAAGTAGTAGTGCCCCATCATTGGTGTCTATAGGAATATTAGTTCCCCATCTCTGGAGTCAGTGGGAGGAATAGTACCTTATCATTGGTATCAGTGAAAGGAGTAGTGCCCCATCATTGGTGTCTATAAGAATATTAGTTCCTTGTCTTTGGTGTCAGTGGAAGGAATAGTGCCTTGTATCAGTGGAAGGAATGGTGCGCCAAGGGATAAAGGCAAGCAAAGGGCGACATCCAGCCCGCGGGCCACAGTTTCGAGACCTAGAATATAGGCAAGGTTTAAAAGATAAACAAGCTGCATACTCAGTAAGTGATTTCACTTTAAGCTCTAGACATATGCCAAAAAAAAAAAGAAAGAAAATAATATCGAAAACCAGCCATAAAAGAGAAAAACCAAAGAATCCAAGACCGACGGAGCAGAACTTAAATTTATCCTTTTGTTGCATTGTTTCGGCACTTTGCTCCCTCAGCGAACTTGCTAATTAACTGTACCGGCAGCCCGGGTTGCTGGGATGACGTTGGCGTGCATGTGTTATTTAAAATGATCGTGGTGATCCTGCAGAATTAGTCTGCTTTCCATCGCCCTGGTATAAGAGCTGTAAAATTAAAACAGAGTTAATGAAGCCCAGGCTCCCTAGGAATACGTATAATAATATTTTCTTATTTTATAGCAATTATACCTAAGCATGAATCCTCCAAGAATAGCCTATTAATTTGCACCGCATTCATTTCTTTACATTTTTACCATGTGAAATTAAACATATATTTATTTAGTCTGCTAATATCCAGGTGTGGACTCGACGGTGTGACAGAAATCTAAATTATAAAGTAAATCTGTTTAATGGGCAATGTTTTTAACTATTGATAATACTGTCACTGCTAGATAATGGATTTAGATTAACTAACATTCTTTAAGATGACTATTTAAAGCTGAAATTTAGGCAGATATAAAAGACACAAATTAATGCAGTTCTGTCTTTAATAATGCACTATATATTTAGCGCTCTCTATATACAGTATAATCATTTATATATAATAGGCGAGAAGGATGAACTAAAAGAAATGAGAATTATGCAAAATATATTATTAAAATAATAATGTTAAATAAATGATTGTATGTTATTGTTGGAAGGCAACATGGTTTAATATCATATTTCTGGAGTTTCACTCCTGGTTGATGCAGACAGGTGACCTTTGGAATGTAACAAGTTGCACATCAAAGCTTTGTAGCACATCAGATTATCCACCTGAAGAAGCAAGGCTGAACAAAAGCTTGGCTCCTGACCGTCTGATGTGATAACATGGAAATCCTTGATTAGCCCTCTGCAAGCAAGCTTCAAAAAGGCCATACCTGACAAGATGATTGATGAATGTCCTGCTACAGAAGATCAAAAGGGCCAGCTAAGACTGAAGGACCCAGGTCACATAGACATGATACATGGACAATGCTGCCCCTAGAGACCAATACAGCAGGATGGACAGTAATATAATATATTGAGAAGGGCTGCCCCAGAACTACTTTCATTCGTTAGAAACCTAAATGGGCAGGCAATGGGGTTGGGTCTGGATGGTGTATGGATGAAGTTCAAAAGGCGTACACAGAAGACAAATTGTCCCTTTTTGTGCTCTTGGCTCATGCCTGATGGCTCTCTGAGCCGCATGGCTCTCTCTGTTACCATCTTGAGCCCAGCTGATGATACCGTATCTATAGGACAGCCTGCGATAAGTATATTTGATGTTTCTTGTTGTTATATGCTTTGTAATGTCTTCCTTTAGTATTTTCATGTTTGCATTTTCCTATTTTCTTGGGAAATAAATAAGACATTGTTTTATTAAGCAGTGTGTTTGTTTTCATAGCAAACCTTATATTATTGTGATATCAACAGTAACATGTGATCAGAGTTTTAATAGACTAGCTAACTATAGGAATAGACAAGTTAATACATATATGGAATAAATAGAGGGAATCCGTAACCACACTCGGTAATATTTAGCTTAGAACTTTTTCCAATTTTCAGAATTTTATTTCAATTGGCTCCCCAGAAGGTGTGTGGAATTTATTTCTGCACTGAATCCAAACCCTAATGTATGTTTGTCTTTAGTCCCTTTCTTTAGAGCCCTTGCACACTGGGGCGGTTTGCAGGCGCTATTGCGCTAATAATAGCGCCTGCAAACCGCGCCAAAAGTGCCGCTGCTTTCATTCCAGTGTGCAAGCCCCGAGGGCTTGCACACTGGAGCGATGCGCTGGCAGGACGGTAAAAAAAGTCCTGCCAGCAGCATCTTCGGAGTGGTGAAGGAGCGGTGTGTATACCGCTCCTTTACCGCTCCTGCCCATTGAAATCAATGGGACGACGCGGCTATACCGCCGGCAAAGCGCCTCTGCAGAGGAGCTTTGCGGTGGTATTTAACCCTTTCTCGGCCGCTAGCGGGGGGTAAAACCGCCCCGCTAGCAGCCGCATACCGACGGTAAAACGCCGCTAATAATAGCGGCGTTTTACAGCCGACGCCGCCCCCCGCCCCAATGTGCAAGGGCTCTTAGCAAACAAATCAACTACATCTAGTAAGTAAATCTTCTCTACTGTGGACAAGATTCACGCTGGTTCGTGAATTCTGAAGCCCTGCATGAGTTGTCCTGAAAGTTCTATGAAATATTTCATCAGTGAGCGGACGTGCAAAATCTGGTGAGATTTTTGGCTGGTATATGTGTATGTGTTAATGTTTATTGTATTGCTAGTGCAAATTGTTTTAGGCCCATGTAGCTGGTCAAGAGTGCCTGTGAGTGAGGGGCTGATCACCCTTGGTTATCTGATGTAGCCTGCAGATTGGCAGGATAAATCACACATCTTTGAGGAGAAAGTGGGAGAAATATAGATTTTTTTATTTTATTTTTTTTATTTTACTTTATCAGTTTATTTTTTGTTTTTCCCCAGGTGAGAGTGAAATAGCTCTCTGTTCCAATAGAAGTTCAATGTGGCCTGCGTTCTGAGATAATAGGGCTAAAAATCAGTGGTAATAAGGAGATAGTAAGGCATTGATTAAGAGTGTGCATGTATCCTGCTGTGGAACTACAAGTCATTATTAGATTTTAAACAGCTTTATCGGTGTGCCTGTGTCTCTGTGTGTCTTGTGTCTGTAGCTGTTGTATGAACTGGTTAAAAAACCTTCAGTGTAGACTAATTAGCAAGTCAATGGAGATCATTGAAGATTTTCTTAAGAGGCATGCCTGTGTTAATTTTAACACTGTGGCAGAAAACGCTTTAACGCACCAAATTAGTGAGTTATTGAGACAATGTTATATTCATAATGATCAGATAAAACATAAAACGTCTTCGAAAAAAGGCAGGAAAGCCAAGATGGCTAATGTTGTATGCATGTTATTGAAAATGAAAGACTTTGCTATAGCGAAAGAAGGACAATGGTGTACTGAAAGAAAGCAATTTTTGGAGCAGATACAAAGTGTAACTAAGAATATATTAACAATGGTTGCAAAGGCAGATGCAGATGTTCGTGATCACATTGAACAATTAGTGACTGAGAAACGTGTATTGGAACAGAAGATGAATGAATTAGAGGAAACGTGTAAACAAAGAGAAAATTGTATTGCCTCTTTGAATCAGAGAGAGGCTGAGAAGGAGGGTATTATAATACTGCTTAGGAAGGAATTACATGAAGCCCAGTCTGCCATTATGGAGTTATCCTCCACACATGTTCAGTGCTTAGCAAAGATAGAGGCTCTGGAACAACGTGTAGAAAAGCCAAATGCTAGTGTTGCTGCAAGTGATGTTGTTATGGTGGGAATCAATGTTGGAGATCTGAATGAGGAATATTTAAATAAGAGTGCGGCAACTGCGCTTAAAAATGACTCAGCAGTAGGGATGGGCTTTATGTTCGGGTCGAACATGAGTTCGGCTCGAACATTGGCTGTTCGCCCGTCCGTCGAATAGTGAACAATTTGGGGTGTTCGCTGCAAATTCGAAAGCCGCGGAACACCCTTTAAAAGTCTATGGGAAATCAAAAGTGCTAATTTTAAAGGTTAATATGCAAGTTATTGTCATAAAAAGTGTTTGGGGACCCGGGTCCTGCCCCAAGGGACATGTATCAATGCAAAAAAAAGTTTTAAAAACGGATACCTGGGGGGGTGTCTATAGTATGCCTGTAAAGTGGCGCATGTTTCCTGTGTTTAGAACAGTCTGACAGCAAAATGACATTTCTAAAGGAAAAAAGGTCATTTAATACTACTCGCGGCTATAATGAATTGTTGGTCCGGCAATACAAATAATAGTTCATTGATAAAAATGGCATGGGATTCCCCCACAGGGGAACCCCGAACCAAATAAAAAAAAAAAAAATGTGTGGGGTTCCCCCTAAATTCCATACCAGGCCCTTCAGGTATGGATATTAAAGGGAGCCTCGCGCCAAAATTAAAAAAAAAAATGGCGTGGGGGTCCCCCTCAAAATGCATACCAGACCCTTAACTGAGCATGCAACCTGGCAGGCCACAGGAAAAGAGGGGGGGACGAGAGAGCGCACCCTCCTGAACGATACCAGGCCACATGCCCTCAACATTGGGAGGGTGCTTTGGGGTAGCCCCCCAAAGCACCTTGTTCCCATGTTGATGGGGAGAAGGGCCTCATCCCCACAACCCTTGCCCGGTGGTTGTGGGGGTCTGCGGGCGGGGGGCTTATCGGAATCTGGAAGCCCACTTTAACAAGGGGACCCCCAGATCCCAGCCCCCCCTGTTTGAAATGGTAACAAGCACATTGTACCCGTATCATTTCACAAAAAAAGTGTGAAAATGGTAAAAGAAAAAAACAACACACACCGTGGGAGAAGTCCTTTATTAAAAAGTAAAAAAATAAAACTGTCCCTCGTAGTCCATTCACCTCCGCCGACGGACCAAAAAAAAAATAAAGAAGATCTGCCTCCATGGGAGGCACATGCCAAATGACGCAGACTTTCCCGTGACCCCACCCCCCTCTGATGCACAGGGACATCCCTATGGCTTTCCCAGCGATGACACCGTGTGGCCCTGCCCACAGTTTTAAAAGAGCTGTCACCTGCGAGGACACGTCATATGGCGTGTGCCTCCCATGGAGGCAGATCTTCTTTATTTTTTTTTTCGGTTCATCGGCGGAGGTGAATGGACTACGTGGGACAGTTTTATCTTTTTATTTTTTAATAAAGGACTTCTCCCATTGTGTGTTTTGTTTTTTTTTTTACCATTTTTAAACTTTTCTTTTGAGAAATGGTAGGGGTACAATGTACCCGTTACCATTTCAAACGGGGGGGGGAGGGCGTGTGGGATCTGGGTGTCCCTTTGTTAAGACAATACCATGCATATAAGCCTTTAAAATTAGCACTTTTGATTTTTCATGTTTGTGCCCCATATACTTTAACGGTGTTCGCATGTTCAAACAAATTTTTTGCCTGTTCGCATGTTCTGGTGCGAACCGAACAGGGGGGTGTTCGGCCCATCCCTATTCAGGAGTTGAAACAGGGGAGACTTCTGATGAGTCCATTGCTAGTTAATACTCAGACAATGAAAGTGTAAAATCTGTTCATTCCAATCATAGTAATCATATTTTGTTTAAGACAAGAGTTGGTAGGAAGCCATTCCAGTCTCTGGAGTTATAGTAGTTTTTTTTTTATTTTCTTTGTTTTTATTTTCATTCAAGTGGAAAAAGTTCCAAAAGGTTTAGGCATTGTCCACCTGAAAGGGGAGTTAGTGCATAGGTCTTAACCTCCCTGACGGTATTCCCGAGTGTGACTCGGGGTTAAATTTCAGCACCATTAGCGGTAACCCCGAGCCACACTCGGGATTGCATTGCAGGATGGTGCAGTATACTTACCTTGTCCCCAGGATCCTGCGATGTCCCCCCGCTGTGTCCGCGGGCTCTGTCCTCCTCCCGAAGCTTCTCTGTGCCAGGCTCCGTTCTCTACGAGCGTCACGACCCACCTGGCAGCAAATTTAAAAAAAAGTAAAAATCATAACACATACAATACTGTAATCTTACAGATTACAGTGCTGTATGAAATCATTTCACATCCCTTTTGTCCCCAATGCGTTGTACAATGCCCTGCATGCTGTTTTATATTATATATATACTGTTCTTTCTGCCTGGAAACTTGAGATTGTCCATGGCAACCAAAAAGTGTCCCTTTACGTCAAAAGTAGCTTTAAACCAGCTAGAAAACAGCGATAGTAAATTAGAACACTTGCAGAATTGAGCGATAGTGAATTGTGGGGAAATTTATTTTATTATTATTATATTATTATTTTTTTAAACTATTTACATTTATTTATTATATTATAATTCTTGATTTTGTGTTTCAAACTTCATCATACCCAGGATATCTACTAGACTCTTGTTTGGACAGATTTAAGTGTGTTATTGCTAAGAATTACAGGCCTACAATATAAAACGCCAGATTTCCATGCAAAATAATTGTAACGCTTTCAGCACCTAAAATCCGACATAATCATACCGCCAGGGAGGTTAAGGTACAGATAAATGCATTGTTTTTTTTTAGCGTTTAGCGTTTTTTCTTCTAAATTTTTGCTCTTACCATGGGGATCGATTTTAGAGTGGGTTCATCCTAAAGAAGTCATGGTTGTTTTGATAATTTGTTCAGAGTTGTAGAAGCCAGGAATACTAAGTTCCTGGGTTCCAAGCAAGCGAGTAGATATTGTGGATAAGAATTTGATTCTGCTCTTGTTTTTCACTTCCAGAGTCCTGGTGGAGCGAGAGGTTTCTTGAATAGAGATGAAAGATGTTCATCTGGTTGGCAGTTTGTCTGTGCCACATCACACCGCAAATTTGTTCTGATAAACAAGAAGGGAGAAAAGGGACAAACGAAAAGATTCAGATTAATACTTGCAATATAAGGTTTCTTTTTCTTATGGACAATTTAGCTCTAATGCTGAATCCGAAAGAGGGTGCCCATCAACAAGACTAGTGAAACATTTTGCCGGAGTCTCTCCTGTCATTTATGAATGCAAACGTACTGTGAATACAAGTGCAATGGATTGGAGGTTGGGGAAGGAAAATAACCTATCCAATCCTTCAGAACAAGAATTGTAAATATGCGTTTCTTTTTGTTGGAGGGAGAAATTGAAAGAAGGAAATCATGTTTTTAATGTGTGACATGTAGTGACATAACTGAATTAAGAGGGTGCAGGTACCCAGGAGGCTGACACTTATGCATAATAAGGTGTCTATTGGCCAGACTAGAGGGTGCCAGGTGACACATCAGTGAGGTGAACATTTCCTTGTAGGGGTGGTGTCTCAATCTTAGCAGTCCTACAGAGAGGTTCTTGGTTATTGGACATGTGGGACACCATAGCTGGATATGGAGGAGATACGCCTGGCTGATGTCTCACCTGAGAGGTGGGAACCTTGCACAGGTAATGCCAGTGACTAAACACAGGAGCTCTGTTAGATAAAGGGAACAAACGCTGACTACCAGGGTACAGTATGCCTTCACCACATGGCGCTTCAACATCTCACAGTGGTTGTTAAAAACCTATTACCCTATATGTGCTGAGTATATACTGAATGAAGTGTGGTCATTGTACCAGTGGCTTACTCCCAGAGATGTGCAGACACAGAAGGAGATTCATTCAGGACTCTTATTTCTGAAGGGTAACCGAAAGAGGAGGGATGTATTCAGCACTATATTGGGGGGGAATAGGAGCTGGGATGGGTGTTGTTAATGGAGTGGACATCGGTATCCTGAGGAACAAACTTTCAGCCATAGCTTCAGACAGAGATGTGCAGACACAGAAGGAGATTCATTCAGAACTCTTATTTCTGAAGAGTAACCGAAAGAGGAGGGATGTATTCAGCACTATATTGGGGGGAATAGGAGCTGGGATGGGTGGTGTTAATGGAGTGGACATCGGTGTCCTGAGGAACAAACTCTCAGCCATAGCTTCAGACATTAAGCGGGGCTTTGTTACTCAAAGAGATTGGTGGCATCCTTAGTAACATTCAACAAAGTCACATAAATACCCAGGTTAAAGTGGCTCCAGATTTTGTCAACCATGTTGAGAGGTTGGTAGAGAGTGTGAGGGTACAGGACAGAAATATGTCATGGGCTCTGGCATGCAGGGGTAGGCGGAATTATAAACCATGAAAAATAAAAAATAAATAAAGTGCGCTAATTATATGAAAATACACACATAGATGTGAATACATGTGGGTAGTAGTAAAAACCCACATGTATTCACATCTATGTGTGTATTTTCATATAATTAGCGCACTTTATTTATTTTTTATTTTTCATGGTATACACAGATATTGGTGTATTTTGTGTGCAGCTTTTACCTTTGACCTTTTTTGCTCTGCAGCGCAGTTTTTCTTTTTATTTTGGAATTATAAACCAACATCAAACTGATTATACAGTCTCTGTATGAAGGGCAGTGGCCTTATGAGTTAGCATCACAGCATAGTAAGATTTTGCCAAAACACATCTCTTACACTAATCCAAGGTGGTGGTTGAATGCCTGGATGGGCTGTGCTAGTTTGGATTATGAGAGATGTTATGCTTCCTCATTGATCTCATATATAGAGCACTCAGTCTGTGTATTTGGTGTTATCAATGGGCTTGCTTACTGGGGGGGAGTCTACCTTGTTGCATCTGAGGCTAAATTACCCACATGTGATCAGAGAGGATGGAAGCTGGAGGCAGGTTGATATTTCCCTCTGTCGAAGGCATGACCATGACGTCCTTTGTATGCCAGGTCAATACATGGTGGTGAATGAGAAATGTTGGGAAGATGCCTCACTCTGTGTTTTGGATGGGGAGAACATTACTGGGAAGGGAACACCGGTGTATTATTTGGGACATAGGAGAGTTTGTTTCTTTGTCCTAAAGGATACCAATGTAACGTTAGTCATGGAACTAGGATGTTCTGTGAACCTAACAATAGCTAGAGGAGCATGGTGTACCCTTGGTGGTGTCTCTTGAGATCCAGACACAGGAGTGGAATTATGTGGTACCGCATATTGCCAATCTGTCTGTGGATGTCAACTATAACCACCCTGTTAGTCTGAGAGCCCTGAACCTTGGTATGGGAACGAAGGTACAAGAATGGTTAACAGATTGGGATAGAGATGAGAGCCTTATGAGGATAATGCAGCAAGAGAGAGCTAATGCTACTATAGCCATCTACCACGATCAGAATAAAATAAAGGAGGTAGTGCATCAACTAGAAAATGATTCTGGAGGGTATTGGTGTGAGGTAATATTCGGTTATTCCAGTAAGGCCAACAGTATTTTGAATTATTTGATACAGTTTTGTCATTGGTTTAAGTTGTTATGTGTTGTTGGACTCGACATTTATATAGGAAGGTCTCCCATTTATCTATGCGAGTTGAGGGACAAATTGACGGTGAGGTCTCGTAGAGGCTTTGCTGTCAATTCAGAGCCCTGAAATACCACTGACATGCCAAAATTGCGGTAGGAAAGGCCATTTTGAGCAAGCCTGCCTAATCCCGACCCGTATTTACAGTAAAGGGTTATAGGAGGTTGAGAGCGGGATGCGTAATTTGATGGCTCACATATATATGTATATATTATGGTAATGGGTTGAGTTATGTTATGGTATAGTGTGACATATGTGCATTTTAGGTTAATAATATGGGTTAGTAAGGCCCACCTCTAGACTCTGTATCTGAAAGCTGGTTAATACGTTGCTCTGAGTGTGTGCTGGTGAATGGTGAGTGAATGGACACCCCTTGCCTGTATTGCACCCTGTCATGAAGATATCGGAAAGGAGAAGATACATAATGGTGACATGGAAGCTGTCACTGAAGAATGATGGTGGTGTGTCACTCAGTGGCAAAGCAGCACATTTTGGGAAGCACAACACGTTAAGACCGTTAGACTGTTCCATAGGAACTGTTTCTGAAGACATGTTGGGAAGCGCAAGACACGTTATGGACTGTTCCATAGGAGCCGTGTCTGAAGAAGGGTGATAAGCGCTCTTTAGGCGCAAAGTGGAATATGTTGGAAGGCAACATGGTTTAATATCATATTTCTGGAGTTTCAATTCCTGGTTGATGAAGACAGGTGGCCTTTGGAATGTAACAAGTTGCACATCAAAGCTTTGTAAAACAAAAGCTTGGCTCCTGACCAACTGGTGTGATAAGACAAGATGATTGATGAATGTCCTGCTACATAAGATCAAAGGGCCAGCTAAGCCATGGACGCATACTGCCCTTAGAGGCCAATACAGCAGGATGGACAGTAATATAATATATTGAGGAGGACTGCCCCGTAAATACGTTGATTCATCAAAAGTCTAGATGGGCCGGTAATTGGTTGGGCCTAAATGGTGTATGATTGAAGTATAAAAAGGACTGAACGAGACAGAGAGCTTTCTCTCTACCATTATTGAGCCTCATGGCTCTCTCTGTTGCCATCACGGGCCCAGCTGATGATACCATATCTATAGGCCAGCTTTGCGATAAGTATATTTGATGTTTCTTGTTGTTATATGCATTGTAATATCTTTCTTTAGTATTTTCATGTTAGCGTTTTCCTATTTTCTTGGGAAATAACTAAGACATTGTTACTAAGTAGTGTGTTTGTTTTCATAGCTAACCTTATATTATTGTGCTATCAACAATAACTATCAGAGTTTTAATAGACTAGCTGACTATAGGAATAGACAAATTAATACATATATGGAATAAATAGAGGGTATCCGTAATCACCTTTGGATAATATTTAGTTTAGAACTTGTTCCAATTTCAGCATTTATTTCAGTTATCATTTAATTATTATTATTATTATTATCACCATCAATATTATTTTATTTGAGAAAAAAATATATTCTACTTTGCCTTTCTGTTTTTTCTTCATTCTTCCCTAATATATGTGTATACATAGAGTATCTCACAAAAGTGAGTACATCCCTCACATTTTTATAAATATTTTATAATATCTTTTCATCTGACAACACTGAAGAAATTACACTTTGCTACAATGTAAAGTAGTGAGTGTACAGCTTGTATAACAGTGTAAATTTGCTGTCCCCTCAAAATAACTCAACACACAGCCATTAATGTCTAAATAGCTGGCAACAAAAGTGAATACACCCCTAAGTGAAAATGTCCAAATTGGGCCAAAGGGTCAATATTTTGTGTGGCCACCATTGTTTTCCAGCACTGCCTTAACCCTCTTGGGCATGGAGCTCACCAGAACTTCACAGGTTGCCACTGGAGTCCTCTTCCACTCTTCCATGACGACATCACGGAGCTGGTGGATGTTAGAGACCTTGCACTCGTCCACCTTCCGTTTGAGGATGCCCCACAGATGGTCAATGGGGTTTAGGTCTGGAGACATGCTTGGCCAGTCCATCACCTTTACCCTCAGCTCCTTAAGCAAGGCAGTGGTTTTCTTGGAGGTGTGTTTGGGGTCGTTATGTTGTTATACTGCCCTGTGGCCCAGTCTGAGTCTCTGAAGGGAGGGGATCATACTCTGCTTCAGTATGTCACAGTACATGTTGGCATTCATGGTTCCCTCAATGAACTGTAGCTCCGCAGTGCCGGCAGCACTCATGCAGCCCCAGACCAGACCACAATGCTTGACTGTAGGCAAGACACGCTTGTCTTTGTACTCCTCACCTGGTTGCCACCACACACGCTTGACACCATCAGAACCAAATAAGTTTATCTTGGTCTCATCAGACTACACGACATGGTTCCAGTAATCCATGTCCTTAGTCTGCTTGTCTTCAAAAAACTGTTTACGGGTTTTTTGTGCATCATCTTTAGAAGAGGCTTCCTTCTGAGACGACAGCCATGCAGACCAATTTGATGCAGTGTGTGGCGTATGGTCTAGCACTGACAGGCTGACCCCCCACCCCTTCAACCTCTGCAGCAATGCTGGCAGCACTCATTTGTCTATTTCCCAAAGACAACCTTTGTATATGACGCTGAGCATGTGCACTCAACTTCTTTGGTCGACCATGATGAGGCCTGTTCTGAGTGATATATAAATAAAATAAAGTCAGCGCAAAAAATCCAATATATAAAAATACAAGCAGCTGAACACTGAAGGTAAACATAAAAAACCTCAAAGTACATAGGATGAATAAAGCAGTGCAACGCTATACCCAGAAGTTCAAATATTACGAATAAAAGTCCCTTTAAATTTAAATCCAAAAGTTAATGTAGTGGTCTAAGTGCTCATGACAGTCCATGCAGTGCTATACATCCGTGATTCCACCACCAGCTAGCCAAACCGCTCACCTCAGCATATGGACCCCTGAGCTAACAGACGGGTCAAAACAGCATTTACCACTCTCAGTGGATAAAGATGGAGACTTGCATGGACAGATGGTCACACGATATAAAGGCAACACTCAGTAATTGATGATCATGTTCACATGCAATAAAAATAAGAGTACATAGTGCACACTGTGTGGCTAAGAGGATCACATTTATTAAAAGTCAAATACTCACATACACAGCACTACACCCTAGTGCTGGGATAAAGGTAAAATGGCATAAAAGGGTAACGTCAAGTAGTAATGGTGGCTGCAGTGATGTCCAAGGAACTCCCGCACGCGTATCGTCCACATCCGGACTTCATCAGCGGTAGTGGAGTCCAAGACATCAGATCTATATATATATAGAGCCCCAATAACTGTTTCCTATGTGATAAAAAACCTCCCACGGGCACCATCCAATCAGCTCCGGCCACTATGGGGTCAAGGGGATTACTTCCTGCCCAAGCTTATAGGTCACTATAGCAACCAAGGCATTTACATCATGACGCCCGGTCATGTGACCATACGATCAGGAAGTAAAACCCCTATTAGCATAAAACTATGGTCATGTGACCTTACACTCATGTTACCAGCAGAAGCTGGAACACAAACAACTATAGAACTCCGCCCCTCATAACCAAGCCTCCTCCTCAAGCCATTGCTATGGTGATCAGCTCAACATGGCAGTAACCCTCACACAGCCTACTTTGTGAAATTTAAATGTCACAACTATATGCCACTGTTTGTATGGCTGCTACCGGACCACAAACTAAAAAATGCTTATACCAATCACCACACCTGCATATAATAGGCTAAGAAGGAAGAGGGGGATTTCAAATAAAAAGGTTAAAATAAAATAAAATAAAAATAAAATTTAATAAGCAGCATATGGAAAAATCCCCATATACTATATAAAAAAACAACATCACTGCAGCCATATATATATATATATATATATATATATATATATATATATATATATATATATATATATATATATATATATATATATATATATATATATATATACATATATATATATACATATATATATTTATTTATATATTTGTATTGTTTTATATTATTTTTGTGCAATTTTCCCTTTGCCACTTAAATTTAGAATTCAGCTTTAAGGATTAGATCTGTTTCAAGCACCACTTTATGCATAGATGTAACCCCTTTAGACTTAGGTCCATCCAGCCAGTATGGTCACCTGCGGAATAAGCACCCTCCACAGATAGCGTAAATTTCCAATAACACATGGAAGTTTAATCCAACATAGTTTTACTTTCTAAACTGCAGTACATGGGATGTTCACTGGTTGTTTGATGTGTAAAGAGATGTAGCAAGGTGCGGGCTACTAAGAAATGGAAGAGAGAGGAGAGATTGCCAAAAAGGATTATAGACTGTTTATTCCCCTCCTTATATTCAGAAACAAGGTTGTTACATCTCCTGGCTCTAGAGGGAGATCATTCTTCCTTTCTAAAGAGTGGAGGATCATGGGACCAGTAGTCTTGCAACTAACATCTACTATATCCTGAAGTCCATTTAAAGCTACAAATCACAGTGAGCTGAACCAACAATGGATTCTAAAATAGTCTATAAATTTGACTGTGACTGTCAGGCTCACTTTCTTAGCCAAGGGACATTGAGGAGGCTGGTCAGGCACAACGGTTCTTGCAGCTGCATGGAGATACAGCAATTCAGCCTCACACCAGCAGCAGTCCTCAGACCCACCTGCTGCACCAGCATCAGAGGTTCAGTGACACCATGCATCTCCACGCCGACAGCTGTCCTCAGCAACCATGGGACATAGAGACATTTGCAACCTTTATAATCTGTGGTTTCTTGCCAATGCTACTGCAGTGCCCTGTGCACCTACTGTTAAATCCTATCGTGGATTCAAAGTCTGCTCAACCTAGCTTGTAGGTGGGTTGCCTACATAAGTTCAGTTAGTAGTGATTGTCCCAGGCAGGGAAGGAGTTAAATTATTCTGTTTTGTTTCCTGGACTTATTGGACCCCGCCTACCCGCCCTGTGATTCTGTATAGGGGGCGAGGAAGGCTGGGTACTAAGGGCTCTTACCCCACCAACTAGAATAAGGATTTGGTCATTGGGGATTCTTTAACACCACTAGGGGGACTGCTAGGCCTTGCAGTTCGCCCAAAGACACTGGCTTTCCGGAGACTACCAAGTATGGACTTTCACCAGATATAGACTAACACCTTTATAAGGTATAAAAAAACACCCCAAAATTACAGACAAAAAAGCAGAGGTTTTGCCTGGATCAACCAGTTAATTTTATCAATAAATGGCCATTTTAGCGGGTGAGTATAAACCAATCATACAGACCAAAGCCTGGATGCAGTTCAAGTTGCCCTTATTGGCATATAGGGAAAAGAAGAGAAAAAGAGATTTCTCTGAAGAGGGTCAACAAAGAACACTGATGTAAATACAAAACCAGCTTTATTAATTACCAACAAATAATAATAATAAACCAAATAGAAATACAAAAAGTGAAAAGAGGGCAATATGGACAGACGGTTACCACAAACCAATTAAAAGTTGGACAACGTTGTCACAGGGGGTATTAAAAACAAATGGGAGCCGCGGCTACACACCCACTCATACACATCATTCAAACAAATTCCCTATATATTGGGGTATGGTATTATTGAAAAAATCCAGCCCAGTTGAAATAGCGATTTGTGGTAAGGGGTATTCCTAGGGTAGGGTATCCAATAGGACAAGGACAGTTCTTATACCGATGGTATATTTGTAGTATAGTGGTGATGTAAGTGGGTGAGCGATCTGGCTATGAGATAAATAATGCTGATGTTAACTGCAGATGGATCGATCTCACAAGATCATAGATGTCCGTGGAGACAGCAATAGAGAAATACAGAGAAAACTGACATACAGTACGTTTTGGGAGTGCTGAGTGGAATGGAAGGATCTCACCAACCGCACTGTATCCATCGTCAGATTGTAGTAACTCTTTGTGCTTGAGTCTCTATGTGGACCGATGCCGCTTTATGATGCAGATGAAGTGTAGAATGGTAGGGAGCCGTCCCTCGCTGTGGAGCCGCCAAAAAACCACTGCCTCAATACAGTGCGTGGCTGCAAGGGGAGACCGACATCAGCTGTTGAATCTGTGCAAGGACAAGCCAGATCGAATTGCGCGCGGCTCCCGATGACGTGCTGACGTCACAGAAGAAACCAGCGTCCATTGGCTGGTGAATCTACACTTCATCTGCATCATAAAGCGGCATCCGTCCACATAGAGACTCAAGCACAAAGAGTTACTACAATCTGACGATGGATACAGTGCGGTTGGTGAGATCCTTCCATGTCACTCAGCACTCCCAAAACGTATGTCAGTTTTCTCTGTATTTCTCTATTGCTGTCTCCACGGACATCTATCCTGCTGCCTAAGTAGATGTATCTATATGTTCCCTTGCTGCAATCTGGAAAGTGCCTGTTTTGCAATCTGCTTATCAGCTGCGGTTTATACAACCTCTGTGTGAACTGATTCTTTGTGAGATCGATCCATCTGCGGTTAACATCAGCATTATTTATCTCATAGCCAGATCGCTCACCCACTTACATCACCACTATGCTACAAATATACCATCGGTATAAGAACTGTCCTTGTCCTATTGGATACCCTACCCTAGGAATACCCCTTACCACAAATCCCTATTCCAACTGGGCTGGATTTTTTCAATAATACCATACCCCAATATATAGGGAATTTGTTTGAATGATGTGTATGAGTGGGTGTGTAGCCGCGGCTCCCATTTGTTTTTAATACCCCCTGTGACAACGTTGTCCAACTTTTAATTGGTTTGTGGTAACCGTCGGTCCATATTGCCCTCTTTTCACTTTTTGTATTTCTATTTGGTTTATTATTATTATTTGTTGGTAATTAATAAAGCTGGTTTTGTATTTACATCAGTGTTCTTTGTTGACCCTCTTCAGAGAAATCTCTTTTTCTCTTCTTTTACCTTTATAAGGTATGCCTGGGCAGCCATAGGTCAGATAGCTAGTCAAGAACATCATGCTTTGGACTGTAATGTTGAGCCATGTTGTTGCACTTTAAAGCTCAGTAAAGCTTGTTAAACCGATCACCGCGCCTAGTCTGAAGTTTCTTAAAAAGGTGTATGTAGGTAATGGCACACAAATGTACTTGGGCCAGTTAAAACACATAAGGGGTATGAAGCTGATCCACTATTAGAGGTTAAAATGGCACCAGGAAGGAAGCGAATAGTTGCCATCATTAACCAAGGACTGGAGTTGAGTGAATAGCAGCCTATTCTAAAGTGTAAAACCTGGGCAAGGTGAGCTGTTCTCTGGTAGTGAGGAGGTCAGTGTTCTCCGCTAGTGAGGGAGTCAGTGTTCTCCGGTAGTGAAGTCAGTGTTCTCCGGTAGTGAAGAGGTCAGTGTTCTCCGGTAGTGAGGAGGTCAGTGTTCTCCGGTAGTGAGGGAGTCAGTGTTCTCCGGTAGTGAGGTCAGTGTTCTCCAGTAGTGAGGAGGTCAGTGTTCTTCGGTAGCGAAGAGGTCAGTGTTCTGGCCTCAACCCAGCAGTCAGTTTCTTATGGCAACCGGGACAGATCCGACATTATGGAAACCCTCAGCCTAGCTCTATAATACAGGGGAGAGAGGGGACTCAACTGAAAGCATGCATGAGGTCCATGCAGGTGCTCGGTGGGTCCCCATTCTGTCACTGGGAGTGAGATGGCAGAGGTACGCTGTAAGGGTGGAGTGAGCATAGGCTCAGCGGTGTCCCTCCTACATGCAACAGGTCAAAGTCAAGGTGTGCAGTGACACAGGATAGCATGTTTTGCTGGGACTCAGTAAATACATTCATTGCACGCGGTACACACCTGCCTTAAAATGATTGTAAAGGTTGTTGTTGTTTTTTTAAGTAACAGATATGTTATTTTTACCTGCTTTGTACAATGGTTTTGCACAGAGCAGCCGCGCTCCTCTTCATTTTGGGTCCCCCATTGGCGGTCCTGGCTTCTCCCCCTTATCAAGTGCCCCAATATCAAACCTCTTGCTATGGGGCACTCGAGCAGACTTGCTCTCAAGCAGCGCTTCTGTGAATGGACATCGTTCATTCACACACAGAGCATGGCTCGGCCCCGCCCCCCACTTTCTCCTCATTGGCTCACTGGCTGGGATCGACAGCAGCAGGAGCCAATGGCTGCTGCTTCTGTGTGAACCAATGAGCAGGGAATGACCTGGGAGAGCCTCTGCTCTCATGCACATTGCTGGATCGAGATGGGCTCAGGTAAGTATAAGGGGGGCTTGGGGGGAGCTGCACCCAGAAGGTTTTTTAGCTTAATGCATAGAATGCATTAAGGTTATATACCCTCTACCTTTAGAACCACTTTAAGGTTGATTTCACCTGAATGCTGCCTCATTCCGGGGCAATAAGGAGCGTGCGCATAGGAAAAGGTACCCTATGTGCAGGCCCTGCCCACATTGCCTGGTGTAGCCCAAGATCCCAATGGGCTCACAGTCACATACACAGCAAGCAAGGACCACCTGCCACCCAGCCCACATGCCTACCACACCAGAGTCCTTCCTCCAAACAGGATTGGTGAGAGGACAGTGGATCAGTTTTTACTCTGTTCTGTTAATATAAAGACACTGCTAGCAGACACCTTTACCCTCAGTTCAGCTAAGAAGACTTTGCCACCTTACCTGAACTATCTGCAGACCTGACTCTATTACCACCTCTCATATCTCAAGTGTTAAAGGGCCCCAATGTTTGCTAGCAGAAAACTTTAGCCTCAAATACAAACTGACTTTTCCCATCATATAAACAAAAAAACACTACCACTCACTCAGGGGTACCTCTCCTTTACTCCTATAGAACCACTACCTTTCCTCCTAATACTGCACCAGTGGCTGTGTGGAGTCTACTTGATCTGTGACAGGTTTCCTTCCTACAGCCACTGCTGCACCCTTAGGAAGCACCGCTATAATCCATATTGCTTCACCCAGTGGTTAATTACAATCTGTGTTACCATACACACTCATTATTATCTGTGTTAAATATACTACTTCTTAATATCATCTGACTGTGTATTGCTGCAAGCAGATTGTTCTCTATAATTGATTTGAATTACTTTGAAATATTCAATACAACAGCGATGATTGAAATCCATGCTCATTGCCTTTACTTTGTGCTTGGTATTGTGGGTGACCAGGTTACTGAACTTTGTCTGTCCAATCTATGTCTAAACCTAGAGTGTCAGAATGGTCAAGGTGCTTGCAAGGCCAAGGCAGTTCCAGGTGACAAGCATCACAATATTCTTCTCAGCCTTTTTGGCACCCTTATGAGGGAACATAAAGAAGAAGGGATAGGGGGTCTATCTAAGGATTAAACTAACTAGCCCTAACATACAGGGAAGCAGGATTATTCCATTATCAAATACAGAAATAAGTTGTAGTTACACTGAATTGCCACTAAATGTCAGTACCAGGAGGTTAATATATACATAATGAAATCCAATACAACAGTAATGGATGCACAATTGTTCAAGAAGATTAAGGACAAGTAACCTATTAGTTTCCAGGGTATCTGTGCCAAAACTCCTATGCCCAGAACACCCATGACCATGTTAAAAAAGTCAAAATTATTTTATTACTGAGAGGACGACCTTTTGGCTCATTCGATATGTATGGCTAGCTTCAGACAAAGATGTTCACTGCAGACTCCTAATTACATTGTGTTATAGAAAGTAAAATGTCCTTTACAGTGAACAAAAGCCGTACAAAATGGGGATAATTAAAGTTTTGCCAATTGGCTTCACCCTTTGTTGTTAGCTACTAAACTAGGGCGCTAATCAGCCGGAATACGCCGCTAACTGCCGTTACGTCTTCCAATTTACCTTTAATTGTAGTTCCATTATTACTGTATGTGTTCTATTGCTGTATTTAAAATCTCACTTATCCATAATTTCTTGTACTTGGCGTGAAGTTAATTTATTCCATTTTCATCCCATTATTCGTTTTCACTGAGATAAATTGTCTAACTGGGACAACAAAACAAATCTGTGGTGGGAAATTAGAGATAAAGAATTAATTTTCAAAAACGGTAGAAAATTATATAAAATGGCCCGTGTACTTGACTAGTTTTATAAAAAAAAAAAAAAATATTAAAAATGCAAATGAGCCACTCCTCGGGAGCTGAAAATTCGCTGGAACAGTTTATGTAGCGAGCGTTTAAATTTAGTTGCTGACAATTAAAAAGCAGCATAGTATTGTACCATGTTAGCCATCAATTAATGCAGAAAGTTTGGTATGTAACTTATTGGGTAACGTAAGTTATTAAAGATGCAAGAATTCTACAATGGATCAATGGCATCACAAAGGCTTGCATCTTTAATTATTTAAATTAGCCAAAAAAAGGGTATCACTTACCTAAACTTTCAACAATTAAAAATAAAATCTAAAAATTAATAAATTAATACAACTGACTCTATTACCACCTCTCATATCTCAAGTGTTAAAGGGCCCCAACGTTTGCTAGCAGAAGACTTTAGCCTCAAATACAAACTGACTTTTCCCTTCATATATACAAAAAACCCTACCACCCACTCAGGGGTTACCTCTCCTTTACTCCTATAGAACCACTACTGACTCTATTACCACCTCTCATATCTCAAGTGTTAAAGGGCCCCAACGTTTGCTAGCAGAAGACTTTAGCCTCGAATACAAACTGACTTTTCCCTTCATATATACAAAAAAACCCTACCACCCACTCAGGGGTACCTCTCTTTTACTCCTATAGAACCACTACCTTTTCTCCTAATACTGCACCAGTGGCTGTGTGGAGTCTACTTGATCTGTGACAGGTTTCTATCCTACAGCCACCCTTGGGAAGCACTCTTGGAAGCATCCTTGGGAAGCACCGCTATAATCCTTATGCTTCACCCAGTGGTTAATTATAATCTATGTTACCATACCCACTCATTATTATCTGTGTTGAATATACTACTTCTCTATATCATCTGTGTATTGCTGCAAGCAGATTTTTCTCTATAATTGATTTGAATTACTTTGTAAAATTCAATATAACAGCGATGATTGAAACCCATGCTCATTGCCTTTACTTTGTGCTGGGTATTGTGGGTGACCAGGTTACTAAACATTGTTTGCTTAGTCCATGTCTGAACCTAGAGTGTCAAAAGGGTCAAGGTGCTTGCAAGGTCAGTGCAGTTCCAGGGGACAAGCATCACAATATTCTTCTCAGCCTTTTTGCCTGCTATGAAGGTTGGCACCCTTCTGAGAGAACATGAAGAAGAAAGGATGGGGGTCTATCTAAGGATTGAACTAACCAGCCCTAACATACAGGGAAGCTGGATTAAACCATTACCAAATATAGAAATACCAAGTTGTAGTTACACTGAATTGCCACTAGATGTCAGTACCAAGAAACTAGAGATAAAGAATTAATTTTCAAAAATGGTAGAAAATGATATAACTGGCCCGTGTACTTGACTAGTTTTATATAAAAAAAATAATAATAATAAAAATGCAAATGAACCACTCCCCAGGAGCTTGAAATAGATGTTGGAACAGTTTATGTAGCAAGCATTTGAAATTTAGTTGCTGACAATTAAAAAGTAGTAGAGTATTGTACCGTGTTGGCCGTCAATTAATGCAGAAAATTTGGAACGTAATTTATTGGCTAATGCAAGTTATTAAAGATGCAAGCTTTCGGGGTGGCTTAGATCTCTTCTTCTATTCTACAATGGATCTAAGACATCACAAAGGCTTGCATCTTTAATTATTTAAATTAGCCAAAAAAGGGTATCACTTACCTAAACTTTCTACAATTAAAAGTAAAATCAAAAAATTAATAAATGAAGACAATTAAAAAATAAAAATAAAATAAAAACAAACAAAAAAATATTTAAAAAAATCAATATTACTTTAGATTTTATTTAATTAACCAGCTCCCGCCTGGCCTATTGTCAAGTGACTCTTGGGCGAGACCACTCTAGATCTGGATGGAGGTCACATGACATCCTCCCCAGAACGGGCCCCTCTGCCCTGCTACTGCATGATCTGTCACCTGCTGTGTCCGACAGATCAATGTACTGGCCCCCCTGCCAGTACCATGTGATCTAAGGTTGCCACCTGTCCAGAATTCACCTGGACCAGTCTGGGTTACGAATAATGTGTCCGGGTTTCAGTCCGCCTGAAACCCAGACACATTGTTCAGGCCGGGCTTTGGCTCCTCAAGTAACCGAGATAGTCACACACAAATCTGTTGCCCTCCGGGAGCTGTGGGTGGCTGTCTGGGGGCAGGTTTGGCATCGCTGAAGGCCGGGTCGATGATGTCAGTAAGAGCAATTTGGCCACACTCACTGTTTGCCGCAGCGTGCTTCATTAATACTCTCTTTGCACCCAAATGTGTCCCAGGTCTTTTATAATCCTATAGTATTTAAAAAAAAAATTGCCCTGTGCCGCTAAAGTGTTCGGTTTAGCTTAAAGATAAGGTGGCAACTCTAATGTGATCGCTGTGACCAATCACAGCAGATCACATGACAATTGTACACAGTGAATGGTTTCCATACTATTGTGCTGATCTCTGTGATCAGTCACAGTGATCACATGGTACAGGCAGGGCCAGTCACAGCTCATCTGTACCATGTGATTAGCTGTGGCCAATCACAGCTAACCACAATAGTAAACGCTGAATGAATCGATTTCATTCAGTAACAATGGTTGTTATATCAGTGGTATTCACTGTTATAAGCAATCATAGTGTGCAAAAAAAAAAAGAATCCTGACCACCTCGCCAGAGTAATACCAGTTGCTCTGAACACAGTATGCAAAAAAAAAAGAATTGTAAAAAAGAAGAAGAATGTAACAAAAAAAAATGTAAAAAATGTTTATTTGTTTTTTTTTACATGCTGTCACCAGTCAGTGTCCCTGATCACCACCACACCCTTTATATGATGATGCCGTACTGCACTGGTGACAGTATGTAAAAAAAAAGACTTGTAAAAAACGTCTTCATTTTCCAAAAAATTGTGACCAACAATTATGACTTGCCTCTAATCAAATACCAAATACTGTCTACTTTCCAAAAAAAGAGCAATTTGGGGGGTATCTGTACTGTCCTGGCATTTTTGGGCCTCAATAAATGAGATACAGTAGGCCGTCAGTACATCGGGATTGATTGATTTTCAAAAATACTGTATAAAACCATAGTTGGGGATGCTATCATTTTTCCACAGACTAAGTAATAAACACTAATTATGGGTTATTTTCACCAAAGAAATGTAGCAGAATATATTTTGGCCTAAATTAAGTAAGAACAAGTATTTATTTGCAAAATTTTATAACAGAAACAAAGAAAAACATGTTTTTTTTTCTTTTTTTTTTTTTTTTTTTTTTTTTTTATTTAGCAAGAAATAACAAAACCCAATTGTAATTGAATACCACCAAAATAAAGCTCAACCTTACTTACAATTATAAAAATGTCATATGGGTACAGTGTTGCATGACGGCGCAATTGTCATTCAAAGTGTGACAGCGCTGAAAGCTGAAAAATGGCCTGGGCAGGAAGGGGGTGAAAGTGTCCGGTATTAAAGTACATACAAATTTTAAGATGTCAGAGCACAAAAAACATTAAAGTGTAACCATATTTTAGAATTGGGAAGGGTTACAATTTTTATTAGGTTGTTTTTTGTTTTTTTTTGCCTTTCTGTGTCCTGTTGGGGAGATTTCCCTTCATTTCCTGTGCTAAGGTGTAACAGGAAATGTAAGAAAAATTCAAACAAAGAGAGAAAATTCTCATCTTAGATAGATGTCACAGAGTCAGTTGTCCTCACTGGAAGAATTCCCCGTATCTCTTGCTCTGGTGACAACTCCTTCTGGCTGGGGACATTTTCCTTTATTTTCTGTCCTAAAGTGCAACAGGAAAATTTTAGAAAATACCCAAATAATAAGGAAAATTCCCATCTTAGACAGATGTCATTGGGACATTTGTCCTCATTGGAAGATATCCCCTTATCTCTTGCTATGGTGACAACTCTACTTCTGGGGAGATTTGCCTTTATTTCATATACTAAGGTCCAATAGGAAATTTGGGGAAATTTACAAAAAATAAGGAAAATTCCCAACTTAGACAGATGTCACTGGGATATATGTCACTGGGACATCTGTCCTTATTGGAAGACACCTCCTTATTTCTTGCTATGGAGACAACTCCACTTCACGGGAGATTTGCCTTTATTTCGTGTACTAAGGTTCATTAGAAAATGTGTGGAAATTTACAAGAAGTAAGGAAAATTCCCATCTTAGACAGATGTCACTGGGACATTTGTCCATATTGGAAGATACCCCCTTATCTCTTGCCCTGGTGACAACTCTTTACTTCTGAGGAGATTTGCCTTTATTTCAATGTACTAAGGTTCATTAGAAAATTTGCCGAAATTTCCCCAAAAATAAGGACAACTCCCACTGTAGACAGATGTTCCTGGGACATTTGTCCTCATTGGAAGATACCCCCTTATCTCTTGTTCTGGTGACAACTCTTCAAAGCAGGATTCCAGTCATTTTGTTTTTTGCAAACTTGCATTGGTTCAGCTTAACTCGCTGTAAGTATCCATATCTCATATCCAGAGGGCCATTGGAGATGTTGAAAATGGCTGTAGTAGTCCATGTTACCTCCAGTAACAGCCATTATCTTCCGGGGGCTGCTTTACCTGTGCCAACTGAACACAGGGGGTTCTGGCTCAGCACCATTCAGAAAATGCCCTGTATTTTTCAAAGAATACGAGGCCTTCTCTGATTGGATGAGGTGAAGGTTGTGATGTCAACTTGTCTAATCAGAGAATGCCTTGTATTTATTGAAAAAAATGTGAATGGCGCCTGTGCTGAATGGCTGACCTTCTGTATTCACAATGCAAAGGTAAAAAAACCCTGTGCCCTTCTGGAGTCCCTCTACTGAAGGCTCAGTCCAGCCTGTACAGTATCCTGTGACTTTTGTCCAAGTCAACATTAAGCAACCACCCCCTTTTGGTAGAAAGTCTAGCCCAATATCAAGGCCAGAACCTAAGCGGACAGTGGAGGTATTTTTTAGTTGGATGACATGGAGGGGGGCTTATGCCCTGTACACACGGTCGGATTTTCCGATGGAAAAGGTGTGATAGGACCTCGTTGTCGGAAATTCCGTCCGTGTGTAGGCTCCTTCACACATTTTCCATCGGAATTTCCGACACACAAAGTTTGAGAGCTTGCTATAAAATTTTCCGACAACAAAATCCGTTGTCGGAAATTCCGATCGTGTGTACACAAATCCGACGCACAAAGTGCCATGCATGCTCAGAATAAATAAAGAGATGAAAGCTATTGGCCACTGCCCCGTTTATAGTCCCCGACGTACGTGTTTTACGTCACCGCGTTCAGAACGATCGGATTTTCCGACAACTTTGTGTGACCGTGTGTATGCAAGACAAGTTTGAGCCAACATCCGTCAGAAAAAATCCATGGATTTTGTTGTCGGAATGTCCGATCAATGTCCGACCGTGTGTACGGGGCATTAGTGTGAAATTAAATGACACTTAAACGTTTTATGCAGAATTAAGTTATAAAAATAAACAAACAAACAAAAAAAAAAAACAATGAATTTAACAAATTAATAACGAATAAAGAGCTAGTAGTTTATAACTTGGTGGAGTTCAGCTTTCAAAGAGCTTGTTCTCCTTTAAAAGCCATTGTTCATATATTTGGAAGTTTATATTTCAATGCAATTATTGTAAGGATTAGGAGCAACGGCAACAAATTGGAAGATGAAATCCTATTCATGGTTGATTTATTTGTGTTATTATGCTGCATGACAATAATCAAATGGGATGAAATTATGATATATGGCCCATTTAGAACACACGCCACCATCTGCAACGTCAATGCGTCCTATGTGAATATTCACACGCGTGCTCCTGAAACCGCTTAAACAATTATATAGCTGTTTGGATAGAAAGGATCCCCCAAGATTCTGTTTGTTAATATATATGATCCACAGGGAAGTAAACAGAAATCTCCGGAAAATCAGCTAATAAAACCCTTAAAGCCAAAGATATTGTATTCTCATAACTGCTAGTACCGGTAATGATAGTGTTCAGTATCAGAATTCCTTTTTTTAATTTGATTGTTTTTTTTATTTTCTTCCATATTGCATGCAAACCAAGCTGCCTAGCCAAAATGGCAGTTATAGGCATCAGGACAAACCATGTAACGTTGCTGGGATTGCTTACAGCAGCCATCTTGTAGTCATATGTACATGTAGCCCAAAACCGCCCAGAAAAAATGGTAGTTACCCTACGTTCACACCTATGCATTTTTTTTGCAGTTTGCAGAAATGCGCTACAGTCCATTTAACATGGTTTCCTATGGTACTAGTTCACATCTATGAGTTTTGCGGCCGGTGCCTTTTGCGACTAATAGACTTCAATGGAGCTGCACCAGAAACGCAAGTGGTGCGTTTTTGATGTGATTTTTGATGTGTTTTGCGGCTTTTATTTTACCACTGTATAGAACTGGTTGCTAAGCAGGGGGCCGGGAAGCTGGCCTCCACATCCTTAGCAACAAATAAGTCATCAGCCGTCAGCGGGATTCCCTGCTGAATGTAAATAAAAAAAAGAAAATTGTCGGCAAACAAAATCATGGAAAATAAAAAACAGCGTGGGGTCCCCCCCATCTCCATACTAGGCTCTTCAGGCCTAGTATGGATTCGGAGGGGACCCCCACGTCAAAATGTAAAAAAAAAAAAAAAATGGCATGGGGTCCCCCCCAAAACCCATATCACACCCTTATCCGAGCATGCCACCCGGCAGGTCAGGAAAGGGAGGTGACGAGCTCTGCGCTCCCCACTCCAAAGCACCCATCCCCCCCCCCATGTTGAGGGCATGTGGCCTGGTATGGTCCAGGAGGGGGGTGCGCTCGCTCGTCCCCTCCCTTTCCTGACCTGCCAGGCGGCATGCTTGGATAAGGGTCTGGTATAGATTTTGGGTGGGACCCCATGCAATTTTTTTAAAAAAAATTTGATGTCTGGGGGGTCCCCTCCGAATCCATAATAGACCTGAGGGCCTGGTATGGCCCTTTGGGGGCCCCTGCTGACAGCTGATGACTTATCGGTTGCTAAGGATGAGGCGGCCGGCTTCCCAGCCCCCTCAATGTAAAACGCAAAATGCATGAAAACTGCATGCAGGGGTCGGAACCACCATATACTGTACCTTAGCTGGCAGTACATATAACAGTCAGCTTGTAGTAGTATGTACAGTTGTCAGTTACAGTGGTTAGGATAATCGTATACAGCGCTGTGAAAAAATATTTGCCCCTTCCTGTTTTTTTTCTGGCTTTCTTTTCTCTCTTTTTTTTTTATTTTCCCCTTCCTGTTTTTTTTTTTTTTTTTTACATATTTGTCACACTTAAATGATTCAGATCAGCAAACACATTTTAATATTATACAAAGATAACCCGAGTAAATACAAAATGCAGTTTTTAACCACTTGCTGCCCACCCTATTACAGAATGACAGCGGCAAAGTGGTTTGATATTCCTGATCGGACGTCATATGATCGCGGCGATCGTTGTTGCGGGGTGTCAGTCTGACACCCTGCAACACCGATCTAGGTAAAGAGTCTCCGACGGAGACTTTTTACCACGTGATCAGCCGTGTCCAATCACGGCTGATCACAATGTAAATAGAAAGAGCCGGTGATCGGCTTTTCCTCACTCGCGTCTGACAGACGCGAGTAGTGGAGAGCCGATCGGCTGCTCTCCTGACAGGGGGGGTCTGTGCTGATTGTTTATCAGCACAGCCCCCCCTCGGATCCTACCCAGGACCACCAGGGAAGCCGCCCATGACCACCAGGGAAGGGATCCACACTGGACCACCAGGTATGCCCGTAGACCACCAGGGAAATGCCACTGTGTGCCCAGGCAGCTGCCAATCTGTGCCCAGGCAGCTGCCAGTCAGTGCCCACTTCAATGCCTACCACTGCCAGTGCCACCAGGGATTCCCATCAGTGCCTCATATCAGTGCCGCGTATCAGTGCCCATCAGTGACACGTATCAGTGCCCATCAGTGCCCAGCAGTGCCGCCTATCAGTGCCCATCAGTGCCCAGCAGTGCCGCCTATCAGTGCCACCTATCAGCGCCACCCTATCAGTGCCCAGCAGTGCCGCCTTTCATTGCCCATCAGTGTTGCCTATCAGTGCCAACCAGTGCCAACCATCAGTGCCCATCAGTGCCGCCTATCAATGCCCATCAGTGCTGCATATGAGTGCCACCCATCAGTGCCGCCTACCAGTGCCCATCAGTGCCGCATATCAGTGCCCATCGTCAGTGCCCGCTCATTGGTGCCACCTCATCGGTGCCGCCGTATCAGTGCCTGTCAGTGAAAGAGAAAACTTACTTATTTACAATTTTTTTTAACAGAAACAAAAGCAAAACTTTTATTTTTTTCAAAATTTTCGGTCTTTTTTTATTTGTTTAGCAAAAAATAAAAACCGCAGAGGTGATCAAATACCACCAAAAGAAAGGTCTATTTGTGGGAACAAAATGATAAAAATTTAGTTTGGGCACAGTGTAGCATGACCGCGCAATTGTCATTCAAACTGCGACAGCGCTGAAAGCTGAAAATTGGTCTGGGCAGGAAGGTGTCTAAGTGCCCGGTATTGAAGTGGTTAAATGATGATTTCATTTATTAACCACTTAGGGACCGCCCCACGTACATATATTGCAGCAGGGTGGCCCATAAGCGCAAAATCACGTATTGATGTTAACCCCTTCCCTGCCAGTGTTATTTATACAGTGAGAGTGTTATTTTTTTTTAGCACTGATCACTGTATTGGTGTCACTGGTCCCCGAAAAGTGTCACGCAGTGTCAAATTTGTCTAGCGCAATGTCGCAGTCCTGCTAAAAATCGCTGATTGCCGCCATTACTAGTAAAAACAATAAAAAAATAAATAAAAAGCCCATAAATCTATCCCATAGTTTGTAGATGCTATAACTTTTGCGCAAACCAATCAATATACACTTTTTGGGATTTTATTTTTTTTTACCAAAAATATGTAGCAGAATACATATTGGCCTAAATAAGATAAGGAGAACTGTTTTATTGGGACTTTAAATGAGGATTTATGGGGTCGTTCAGCTCCCCTCCTCCATCCCGGTTTTGGTACAAAAAAAAAGAGAGATAGAACGTAGGGCGGGACTTTGAGTGAAGCAGTGGATATGGGGCAAAAGACTATTTTAATTATAAAAGGTAATGCATTTCCACATGGAATTGCACAAGGTCAGTATAAATACTTAGTACTGTATCACAATAAGCGGTCCAACATGGACTTGTTTGCAAGTATATAATAAATAAGAAGCACAATAGCATATAACATATAATAAGCAAAGATACCAATGTTTACAGAGTATAGAGGAGAAAAATAAAAAGGGCACAAATAAAATGGAACATCCATACATAGTTAATGGTTAGGTACACCTTTCGGTAGTTGTAAGCTCTTCGCGTTTCGGGACCTTTATGTCACTCTTCAGGAGAAAGACCTCAAGGGTCACCCACGAATATGAAAAGACCACATTTGGAAGAAGTTCAAAAAGAGGGGTGGGCAAATGTAAGACATGTCCCATCACATATATACACCTGACCCACCAACTTGCATGTATGTATGCGCGATGGAGACACCGCCAAGAAAGCCAGGTCGGCCAGTAATACCACCCCCGGAGCCGAGGGGGCCCTTCCTGGCGACACACAGCCAGCCCAAAGCAACGCCCCAAGTGGGTCACATATGGAGGTGATGGTAATGAGAGGGAGAAGAGGATGCAAGTAGGACAGGTTGCCCCAATTGCAAGGGAGGGTCTGTGAAAAACAAGGTGAATGAAAGGTGAGAGATGACAAAAGTATTGTGCATAAGCCAGGAAAGGTTGGACTTGATGGACTTGTGTCTTTTTTCAACCTCGCCTACTATGTAACTATGTAAGGAATGAAAAAGAAAAAGAAAGGGACTGTGTAATAGGTGAGCAAGGAAACATACCTGCTAAGAAGGTGAATGAGGCCAGGACGCCATAAGTGAGTATCAACCAAGGAAGGAAAAGTGAGGAAAGACAAAGTGTGTAGCCCATGATCAAGGGGAGGCCAAGGCGGGGAGTGCCACCGTTCATGAGCCCCCAACGTCATGTACCAGCGAGCTATGGGGGGCAAGGGGGGCGCCATGGGGAGACCGAACCAAGCGACTCTCCCGGATGCGTCATGTCAAGCCCCTCGAGCACTGGAGATGGAAAGCAGGCATGGTGGGTAGGAGCGCGCCACAAGGACGCCAGATATCCGGCATGAGGCATGACGTCGACGCGCAGTGGAGGAAGCCCAACCCCCCCGCGTCAGTTCAAGTGGGATGGGCCAACCCCAGTGCGTGTCGCATATTGGCCTAAACTGATGAAGAAATTTGATGTTTAACATATTTTTTATTGGATGTGTTTTATAGCAGAAAGTAAAAAAAAAAATTTATTTTTTTTTCAAAATTGTTGCTCTTTTTTCTTTATAGCGCAAAAAATAAAAACTGCAGAGGTGATCAAATACCACCAAAAGAAAGCTCTATTTGTGGGAAAAAAATAACATCAATTTTATTTGGGTACAGCGTTGCATGACCGCGCAATTGTCAGCTAAAGTAGCGCAGTGCCATATTGTAAAAAATGGCCTGTTCAGGAAGGGGGCAAAAGCTTCCGGAGCTGAAGTGGGGAAAAAGCTGTCAAAACCTGCCTGGCTTTATGTGAAAAAGTAAATTGCCGTAAACCTAATAACTGGTTGTGTCTCCCTTGGCAGAAACAACTGCAATCAAGCTTTTGCAATAACTGGCAATGAGCCTTTCACATTGCTGTGGAACAATTTTGGCCCAATTTTGCAGAATTGTTTTAATTCAGCCTTCATTGGAGGGTTTTCCAGCATGAACGGCCTGTTTAAGGCCATGATACAGCATCTCAATTGGGTTTAAATATGGACTATGACTAGACCACTCCTAAACCTTAATTTTGTTTTGTTGAGCCATTCAGAGGTGGACTTTACTGGAGTGTTCCGGATCATTATCCTGCTGCATAACCCAAGTGCGCTTGAAGTCAGGAACTGATGGCCATACAATCTCTTTAAAGCGGTTGGATACCTGCACTTTTTTTTTAAAAAACAAAAAAACCTGCAAGGCAAAGGCATAATGAGCTAGTATGCAGCGCAACTCACCTTATAACGAGGCCTCAACATCTGATCCCAGCCTGTTTCTTCCGGGTATCGCTGCTTTGGCCACTCACAGCGGCGGGAGTCTTTTTCCCAGCAAGGTCTGGCAGTGTCTGCTGGACCTTCAGCCCGGCCTTCACAGCGCCGCTGATGTGAGTGGCTGCATGCAAAGTAAATATCTTCTAAACCATACAGGTTTAGGAGATATTAATTTTACCTACAGGTAAAGCTTATTATAGGCTTAACTGTAGGTAAAAGTAAAAAAAAAGGGTATACAACGGCTTTAAGGATTTTTCAGGTGGAGCGCAGAATTCATGGTTCCATTAATTATGGTAAGTCGTCCAGGTCCTGAAGCTGTAAAGCAGCCCCAGACCATCACACTACCACCACCATGTCTGACTGTTGGTATGATGTTTTTTTAAATGAAATGCTATGTTAGTTTTACGCAAGATGTAAGCTCGGTACACACAGGGGCAACAGTGCGACTTTGCAAGGCGATTTGGAGGCGACTTCAGCGCAACTTACAACATGACTTAAAGTTGCCTCCAGGACAGGTGACTTTGGCTGTGGCCAATCACATAATAATCAGCTTTGTGGAAGAGAGGGGGTTGCTTGGGTAAACGTGGGAAGTACCTGGGTAAATTATTTTCTTTTTCCTGTAAAGTCGATTCAATATAGATGGAGATCCCACTTGGAGGCAACTTCCATTGAAATCTATGGGTACAAGTTGCCTAGAAGTCGCCTTGAAGCAGTACAGGAACCTTTTCTGAAGTCGGAGCAACTTCAGTAGCGTACATTAAGACGGCTCTCATTCACTTCTATGGCATTTCTTATGTCCAGCGACTTGAGGTCTGACAAGTCGGATCCCAAGTCGCTGTAGTGTGAACCGGGACTCACACCTTCCAAAAGTTGTCTCATCAGTTCACAGAATATTTGTCAAAAACTCTTGGGGATAATCAAAACAAATTGTTTAAAAATGACTTTTAAAGGCCATTTGTGCCGTGTTGGGGGTTTGGGGGTAGGGTATGGCTACCATATATCCCTCAAGAAAAAACCCCAGTCACTGCACACCAACAACAAAGCCCAAGTGTATCCTAAATAAAGGTGGTTACAGCCCAGCTCAGTCCTGGACACGCCCCCACCATTTTTTTGCGGCACTAAGAACCTTCTTGACCAAGCCCCATGGCGAGACGAAACACGTTGGGGTATGGCTTGGATGGAACTGAGCTGAGGCCACTTTAATTTAGGATACACTAAGGCAGGGATATCCAAACTGTGGCCCTCCAGCTGTTGCGGAACTAAACGTCCCATGAGGCATTGTAAATCTGACATTCACAGACATGATGAGGCATGATAGGAAATTTAGTTCCTGAACAACTGGAGGGCCGTAGTTTGGAGACCCCTGTACTAGGGCTTTGCTGGTGTATGGCAACTGTTTTTTTTTTGTTTTCTATCTTGACTGCATGCAATGAGTGGGATGGGCTCTTTCCATGCCAGCATCCTCCTCTGGAATCGCAGCTGGGCATCCGAAGCTTCCCTAATTTATGATAACATATGTCCCCGTTTCCCTGGAACAGTTCCTGCTTTGAGATGTTTGTCCCTGGAAAACATGCAACCCTGGTGCAGCATACACATTTTACTGTGCAGGTGCTGACCCATCAGTTGCAACATGCAGGGAGCAACCAAAAATGGGACCACTGGAACTATTTTGGCTCTTTCTTCTTGATACCTTCAAGGCGTTTCTCCTAATTATGCATGAATATCTTGGTGCCTCTTAATACGGGTTATTAAGAAAGTGTTGATATACTTTGTCTGCCATGTATAGTTACATCTTGTCTCTTTGATATAGAGTTGTTATCATTAGCGATGAACAGGTCTCTTGAAGAAGCCCAATGGGCGAAACATATTAGGAGTAAATATTTAGATACCACTATGGAAATAACAACAAGACACGTGTTAAGATGCTATATGATTTTATTCTGAAATGTTTTTAACATGTTTGACCAATGAATGATACTGTCTGTATGTAGCACCTTAAAATCCCCCAAAATTTTCCCTCAAGTTGTGCCGCTTATTGGAAATCTGTCTGTCTCTATACCTTGAATGTCTGCCTCTTGTTCCAAAAGTCTCTGGCCAATTGCTTGAGGATGTTAAAAATAAGAGACGTAGTTTTGAGGGTGTGGCTACAAATGGAGGCGTGATTTTGGAGTGTGGTTAAAAGTGGGTATGGTCAGTAAAGTGGCCCTGGATTTCTTTTTGAAAATCTGGTAGTCTTAGTGCATTTAAGGACTGATAAGCTGCAATATATTACATTATTGTTCTTTGGTTTGGTTATCCGTTAAAGGTTTGTTCAAATCAGGAGGTGCTCTGATGAAGGGGGATAGTTCCTCGAAACACGTCAACTGGTTATATGACATTAATTTTGAACTAGAGGAGTTTTATTGTAGGACAGACCTTTCGGTTCATGGTTTATGTACAACGCTGTTGTCTTTTTAGCTTTTGTGTGTATGCTCTCTTTTTATCCTGCTGTGGATAATGTTCTAGGCATTTCTAGCCCTGTGTTTCATTTGTTTGTATAGTTAGGAGATTCCCTGGTCTGAAGAGAGCTGCATCGTCTATACCAGGGGTCTCCAAATCATGCCCCAGGTGCCAGATGCTGCCCTTTGCTTGCCTTTAACTGGCCCTTGAGACACTATTCCTCCTACTGACACAAACAATAGGGGCACAATTCTTGCCACTGACACCAATGATGGGAAACTATTCTTCCTACTGACACCAACAATGGGGCACTATTCCTCTCACTGACACCAACAATAGGGCACAATTCTGCCCACTGACACTAGGGATGAGCTTCGAGTTCGAGTCGAACTCATGTTCGACTTGAACCTCGGCTGTTCGCCAGTTCGCTGAATAGCGAACAATTTGGGGTGTTCGCGGCAAATTCGTAAGCCGCAGAACACCCTTTAAAAGTCTATGGGAGAAATCAAAAGTGCTCATTTTAAAGGCTTATATGCATGGTATTGTCATAAAAAGTGTTTGGGGACCTGGGTCCTGCCCCAGGGGACATGTATCAATGCAAAAAAAAAGGTTTTAAAAACATCCGTTTTTTCGGGAGCAGTGATTTTAATAATGCTTAAAGTGAAACAATAAAAGTGTAATATTCCTTTAAATTTTGTAGCTGGGGGTTGTCTATAGTATGCCTGTAAAGGGGTGCATGTTTCCCGTGTTTAGAACAGTCTGACAGCAAAATGACATTTCAAAGGAAAAAAAAGTCATTTAAAACTACAGTACTCGCGGCTATTAATGAATTGCCGGTCCGACAATACACATAAAAGTTCATTGATAAAAACGGCATGGGAATTCCCCATAGGGGAACCCCAAACTAAAATTAAAAAAAAAAAAGACGTGGGGGTCCCCCTAAATTCCATACCAGGCCCTTCAGGTCTGGTATGGATATTAAGGGGAACCCCAGCCAAAATAAAAAAAAAATGGCGTGGGGTCTCCCCAAAAATCCATACCAGACCCTTATCCGAGCATGCAACCTGGCAGGCCGCAGGAAAAGAGGGGGGGACGAGAGAGCACCCCCCCTCCTGATCCATACCAGGCCACATGCCCTCAACATTGGGAGGGTGCTTTGGGGTAGCCCCCCAAAACACCTTGTCCCCATGTTGATGGGACAAGGGCCTCATCCCCACAACCCTTGCCCGGTGGTTGTGGGGGTTTGCGGGCGGGGGGGCTTATCGGAATCTGGAAGCCCCCTTTAACAAGGTGACCCCCAGATCCCGGCCCTCCCCCCTGTGTGAAATGGTAGGGGGGTACAAAAGTACCCCTACCATTTCACAAAAAAGTGCCAAAAATGTTAAAAATGTCAAGAGACAGTTTTTGCCAATTCCTTTATTTAAATGCTTCTTCTTTCATTATTAAAATCACTGCTCCTGAAAAAACGGACGTTTTTAAAACTTTTTTTTGCATTGATCCATGTCCCCTGGGGCAGGACCCAGGTCCCCAAACACTTTTTATGACAATAACTTGCATATAAGCCTTTAAAATTAGTACTTTTGATTATTCACGTTCATGTCCCATAGACTTTAAATGGTGTTCGCGTGTTCGAATTAATTTTTTGCCCATTCGCATGTTCTGGTGCGAACCGACAGGGGGGTGTTCAGCTCATCCCTAACTGACACCAATGATGGGGCATTATTCCTTGCACTGACACCACCAATAGGGGTATAATTCTCCCAACTGACACCAATGACACCACTATTCCTTCCACCGACACCAACAATGGGGCATTAATCCGCCCACTGACACCAATGATGGGGCACTATTCCTCCCACTGACACCAATGATGGGGCACTATTGTTCTCACTGACACCAACAATGGGACAATATTTCTCCCACTAACACCAATGATGGGGCACTACTCCTCCCACTGACACCAATGATGGGGCACTATTGCTCTCACTGACACCAACAATGGGACAATATTTCTCCCACTAACACCAATGATGGGGCACTACTCCTCCCACTGACACCAAAGATGGGGCACTATTGCTCTCACTGACACCAACAATGGGACAATATTCCTCCCACTGACACCAAAGATGGGGCATTATTCCTCCCATTGACACCAACAATGGGGCACTATTTATCCCACTGACACCAATGATGGGGCATTATTCCTCCCACTAAAGAAGTGGCTTTGTTTATCCCCACTGACATCAGGACATTTTCTATTCCCATTGGCCACAATGCGGCCTCCCTAAAGTCTGAAGAACAGCAAACTGTCCCCTTTGTTTACAAAGTTTGGAGACCCCTTGGCTACACCATCCGGTTCCAATTGTCCAGAGACAATGATCACTTGTGACAGTCAGTTCTGATTCCCTGGAATTCTTTAGCACTACGATGTGGAGTTTTTATTCTTGTACACCAGGAGGTGCGCACTTTTTTTGCTTGTTCCTGCGCATTCCCATGTGTCATATCTTAGGGCAGGCCATTACTTTCAATGGGCTGCCCTATGCCTATAAAAAAAAAAAGAAGTGAAAAAAGAGGTGCTGGCGCAATTTGAAAAATTGTAGCGCACCAAAACACATGGTACTGCGGTACCGTGCATTTTGGCGGGCATAGATGCAGCGGGGTACCATTAAGAATTATTGGCACCCGTGTGCGTCTGCAAAAGACAGTGCCCCTGGTGTGATGAGCCCCTAAGGCCCCTTTCACACTGGGGCGGTAGGGGGCGTCGGCGGTAAAACAGCACTATATTTAGCGCTGTTTTACCGCGGTATTTTAACCCCCCGCTGGCGGCCGAAAAAGGGTTAAAACCCCTCGTATAGCGCGGCTATAGCCGCCGTATTACCGCGGTATAGCCGCGCTGTCCCATTGATTTCAATGGACAGGAGCGGTTTAGGATCGGTGAATACACCGCTCCTTCACCGCTCCAAAGAAGCGGCTGACAGGAGATTTTTTCTTCTCCTGCCAGCGCACCGCTTCAGTGTGAAAGCCCTCTGGCTTTCACACTGAACAAACAGCGGAGGCTGTTTAGGGGCGGTTTGCAGGCCGTATTTTTAGCGCAATAACGCCTGCAAACCGCCCCAGTGTGAAAGGGGCCTAAGTCTCTCTTTATATAGAATTGACTTTTGCCTTTGCTGTAGCAGCCTGACACTGTGCAGCTCTGTGCTGTTGGTTTAAAAATGCAACAATGTAACATCTGGGAAAATAGAAGCTGTGCTTGTCCTGATCTGTGTTGTGAAAATAAGAAGCACTTTCCAATTTCATGCAAAAGTACTTTTTAAACATATAATAGGAAGAAAATGGATACAGAGCAGATGTGAAAGCCGTGACATGTTTAGCATAATAGGTTCTGAATATATTCAGCATTGTGAGGCTATACAGGTGCATGCTTGTGTGAATATATTAGATGGAATTAGATGTTATAAAGGACTTTTAAGGCTTAAAAAGTAAACCCGATTACAAAAATTTTATATATTGCAGCTTATCAGGCCAATTTGTTACATATGGCAGCAGTGGCGGCTAGTGGTATATCATTTTTTTGGGGGGGCGGAAAACAATCCACAAATCCCCCCCCCCCCCTCGGTCAGTCACCAGCTCCGCACTTAAAGCGGGGGTCCACCTATCTATCGTTTTTTTTTTTTTTTTTTTTAGTTCATTCACAAACTTTTCTTCTCAGCATTACATACTCACATATTGTGTGTAATATGTCCGCCTGTGTCAGATTTCGTCGGAAAGAATAACTTATATTATTCACTGCAGGCAGTTTCCATCTTTATTGTGGGCATTTGAAGCCCACAAGCATTTATTTCCTGGATGCGGTGAATGCTGTGCTCCCAGCATTCACTGCTCCTTCCTGCACATGCTCAGTGGCATCCTGGGAAGCCTGAGACTAGCTCCCAGGAGTCTGGGAGGGGCTAGAAATACGCCTACTCCCACGGGAGGAGAACCAGGAAGTGCAAAGAAGAATAGAAAAATAAAAGGTAATTACGGCGATTTAAATTTTTTTAAACGGCATGTCAGCAACTAGGCAAGGAAGAGAATACATACAGATATTGTTCAAAATTTGGGTGGAACCCCGCTTTAACCCCATCTAGGTCGGCTGGCGGCGGGCAGAGTCTCTTCGTCCATGGTGCTTCACGGCGGCTTCCCCTGCGTCTCCGCCCTCCCTCCTCTTCGGTGGCCAATAGAATCGCTTCTCCTCTCTGCCAGTCGGGTGATGTTTTCAGAACCCGCTTCCTGATTGGCAGGGAGGAGAATCAGGAAGACAATAGCGAATATTAATTCGCTATCGTCACACAACTGGGTGGCCTCGGGGCGCAGTGCTCTTTTGAACCCTTTTGTGAAGCCTATTGGAGCCTCTGGCTCTAATCACGTGCTTCTAAAAAAAAAAAAAAAAAAAAAAAACCCATTGGAATCCATGCGTCCGCATGTAGATTAGGGGGCTGGATGCATGGATTAGGGAGGCAGCGCCCCTTTGCCCTGCATTACGGGCCGCCACTACATGGCAGCTGGATTTGTTTAAATTTTCCAGGCCAGGAACATTTTCTACAAGTACAGAAAATACTTTTTGATCCTGCCAGAAACGCAGTGTCCCTGCCACTTAAAAGGGGAAAACCGGAAGGGGGCGGGACTTTGAATATGCCACAGAGAACACAAAGTATGTAAAACACAAGATTCTTTTATTGGATTTTACATATCATTTAAAAGTGCCAATCTGCAAAAAAACTTATGCCATACAGTACAGAGCATCGTAATGCATTTTGTAGGAACATATAAGTTCATGTATATATTCAACAGTAGGTTGGTCAACGTGTTTCGCAGGAACCCTCGCTTCCTCGGGACCACACAAGCATATACAGTATATAGCTCTGGACTTTAACACTGATATATGGCTGTTATATGCACCACCAAAAAGTGAGAAGATAGCAAGAAAAAACAAGTCTCCAAATGAGGGTTACGCCTACCGGGCCATGGGAACAACCCACCACACATGAAGGTATGAAAATGAGGCCTCTTAAGATGTGGTGGGAATAGCATTATCCATCAACAAGTCAGCATCATAGTGTTGTATATATAGGAACAGGGTTATACACATAACCAGCACAAAGATGTGCTTGAAACAGCCCTCAAAGACTATTTCTGGCCCTCACACGGATTGGATGGATGGTTTAAGCACATAACCAGCCCAAAGATGTGCTTCATGTCTGACTAGCGTGAACTCTTGCTGGTGCATAATCCATCTGTGTGAGGGCCAGGAATGGACTTTGAGGGCCATTTCAAGCACATCTTTGGGATGGTTATGTCTATAACCCTGTTTCTATATACAACACGATGATGCTGACTTGTTAATGCATAATGCTATTCCCACCACATCTTAAGAGGCCTCATCTTCATGCCTTCATGTGTGGTTGGTTGTTCCCATGGCCCGGTAGGCGTAACCCTCATTTGGAGACTGTTTTTTTCCTGCTACCTTGTCACTTTTTGATGGTGCATATAACAGCCATATATCAGTGTTAAAGTCCAGAGCTATATAATGTATATGCCTGTGTGGTTCTGAGGAAGCGAGGGTTCCCTCCAATGGGAGCTTTATTGTCGGCATTTTCGATGGACCATAGGTGTGCGCAGCCTCTTGCATTAGGGTGTACACCCCAAAGCTCAAATACATATGCATGTGTATATGTACTGATGGTGTCAGTAGGGCAGTAGACAGTGTCAGTAGTTTAATTTGAATTTTTTAGAAATCATTTTATTTTGTAACATTTTTTTTTTGTGGATGAAATATCAGTGGTCTAAACAGGGGGGAATATGCACCACAAGGCGATTAGGGTGTGCCCAGGCACACCTGGCACACCCTGTGCGCACGCCTATGCGATGGACACAGATATAGAACAGGTTCTAAATCTTTCCGTCGGAAATGCCGATGGAGTTTAGCCCGTTGGCAAGTCCGCTCGTGTGTACGCGGCATTACAGGTTTTCTTCTAAGACTGCCCTGTATTTGGCCCCATCCATCTTCCCATCAACTCTGGCCAGCTTACCTTTCCCTGCTGAAGAAAAGCATCCCCACAACACGATGCTGCCACCACCATGTTTCACAGTGGGGATGGCATGTTCAGAGTGATGTGCAGTGTTAGTTTTCCTCCACACATAGCGTTTTGCTTTTAAGCCTAAAAGTTCAATTTTGGTCTCATCTGACCAGAGCACCTTCTTCAACATGTTTGCTGTGTCCCTTACATGGCTTCTCGCAAACTGCAAACAGGACTTCTTTTGGCTTTCTTTCAACAATGTCTTTCTTCTTGCCACTCTTCCATAAAGGTCAGATTTGTGGAGAGCACGACTAATAGTTGTCCTGTGGACAGATTCTCCCACCTGAGCTGTGGATCTCTGCAGCTCCTCCAGAGTTACCATCGATCTCTTGGCTGCTTCTCTGATTAATGCTCTCTTTGCCCGGCTTGTCAGTTTAGATGGATGGTCATGTCTTGGTAGGTTTGTAGTTGGGCCATACGCTTTTCATTTTTGGATGATGGATGAACAAAGCTCCGTGAGATGTTCTGTCTCGTGTGTTCCTTGGCCTTCATGATGCTGTTTGTTCACTAAGGTTCTCTAACAAACCTCCGAGGGCTTCACAGAACAGCTGTATTTATACTGAGATTAAATTACACACAGGTGGACTGTATTTACTAATTAGGTGACTTCTGAAGGCAATTGGTTCCACTAGAGTTTAGTTAGGGGTATCAGAGTAAAAGGGGGCTGAATACAAATGTACACCAAACTTTTCACATATTGATTTGTAAAAAAAAATTGGAAACCATTTATCATTTTCCTTCCACTTCACAATTATGTACTGCTTTGTGTTGGTCTATCACATAAAATCCCAATAAAATACATTTACGTTTTTGGTTGTAAAATGACAAAATGTGGAAAATGTCAAGGGGTATGAATACTTTTTCAAGGCACCATATTTCCATAGCTGCTCACAAGTGTTTAAATATTTTGGTGTCTCATCATTGCTATCAGTGGGAGGGATTGTATTCCTATGTTTACATCAGTGGAAGGATGTATGCCTCATCATTGGTGTCAATAGAAAGAATGGTGTTTCATTGTTGTGTCAATAGAAAGAATGGCGCTTCATTGTTGGTGTCAATAGAATGAATGGTGTTATATTGTTGGTGTCAATAGAAAGAATGGCGCTTCATTGTTGGTGTCAATAGAAAGAATGGTGTTATATTGTTGGTGTCAATAGAAAGAATGGTGCTTCATTGTTGGTGTCAACAGAAAGAATGGTGCTTCATTGTTGGTCTCAATAGAAAGAATGGTGTTTCATTGTTGGTGTCAATAGAAAGAATGGTGCTTCATTGTTGGTCTCAATAGAAAGAATGGTGCTTCATTGTTGGTCTCAATAGAAAGAATGGTGTTTCATTGTTGGTGTCAACAGAAAGAATGGTGCTTCATTGTTGGTGTCAATAGAATGAATGGTGTTTCATTGTTGGTGTCAATAGAATGAATGGTGTTTAATTGTTGGTTTCAGTAGAAAGAATGGTGTTTCATTATTGGTGTCAACAGAAAGAATGGTGCTTCATTGTTGGTGTCAATAGAAAGAATGGTGTTTCATTGTTGGTGACAATAGAAAGAATGGTGCTTCATTGTTGGTGTCAATAGAATGAATGGTGTTTCATTGTTGGTTTCAGTAGAAAGAATGGTGTTTCATTGTTGGTGTCAATAGAAAGAATGGTGTTTCATTGTTGGTGTCAATAGAAAGAATGGTGTTTCATTGTTGGTGACAATAGAAAGAATGGTGCTTCATTGTTGGTGTCAATAGAAAGAATGGTGTTTCATTGTTGGTGACAATAGAAAGAATGGTGTTTCATTGTTGGTTTCAGTAGAAAGAATGGTGCTTCATTGTTGGTGTCAATAGAATGAATGGTGTTTCATTGGTGTCAATGGAAAGAATGGTGCTTCATTGTTGGTGTCAATAGAAAGAATGGTGTTTCATTGTTGGTGTCATTAGAAAGAATGGTGCTTCATTGTTGGTATCAATAGAAAGAATAATGCCTCATATCAATGACAGGAATAGTGCCCCAAGGGCTTGGATAAAGGCAGGCCCACTGAGCCACTGAAAAGGTAGCTTTGAATTTTCCCCAGAATAAAACTTTAAAAATGAATCCTGGATTTCCTGTATAAGCCCCGTGGTGCCCGGTAGCCATTCAATCCATTTATTTATTTTTTGCCTTCTGGCAATTGAAGGGTGATCTTTAATTGTGCAAACCTACCACGGAAAGAGGGAACAAGCTTAGAGGAAATGATGGCAGAGGGGTCAGCAGAGAGGGACAGGAGGGCTTTATTAATATCTTCAGAATTAAATAGATTAAGCAGCACAGCTTAAAAGGGTTACATATGAACGTGGGTAACCAGCTATCCAGTGCCCCCTTCTTTATAACAAAGGTCAGATCCCTGGATAACTCTAATCAGCCGTTCTTCAGCCCCTGAGTCTACCAGGAACAGTTTAGGCGCTTACAATAAGCATTCATTGTGCGCTCGTTATTAATAAAAGCCCTATTTTTATACCGCATTAATACTTAATTAAAGTGGATTTTTAATATATCCGGAGATGTCTTGAAGTATCATAAAAAAGCAGAGTTGTTATATTAAAATAAGAAAAAAAAAAAAAAACAGTTATTCCAATCTTACCAACGTTATTTGAGGACAGAGAACTAAAAAATCTGTGAGGCAGGAAATATAACGTTCTACAGAAATCTGAAAATAGCATGAAATTGAAGAAAAATATGGAATCATGGAAATGCTTGAATAGTCATTGAAGCAAGCCATAGACATTAGAGGACAGATAGCGGTGGCTGTAATATGACTGTTGGACAATCGTACTTAAAAGGGCCCAACCACCAAAATAGGATGCGCCTGGTAGGCTGAATTAGCCCCTGGTTTCTTATACACTATATTGTCAAAAGTATTGGGACGCCTGCCTTTACACGCACATGAACTTTAATGGCTTCCCAGTCTTATCATATGTTCACACGATCGTACATTCCGGCAACGAAATCCTGGGATTTATTTCCGACGGATGTTGGCTCAAACTTGTCTCGCATACACACGGTCGCACAAATGTTGTCGGAAATTCCGAACGTCAAGAACGCGGTGGTTGGTTGTTTTTAGGATTTGTGATTTCCCTGCTGGCTGCCTGGAATGATCTCCCCTCATCTTCTGTATGCTGACTAACAAATGGTGATGGAGCATTTGAGATACAAGAGCCTCCTTTGACCTCCCGTAATAGGTGGTCAATGCTCTCTGGTAAGAGCACATCCTTAAATTGGTGGTGGTTTATCACAAGGTGGAGGATTTTGTTGGTGATTCAACGATCAAGACCCCTGTTCACATATTCACGTTGGTGACTTATGGACTCTCTTTTTTTTTTGTTACACTAATTATTTAACACATTTTTTTATAAATTCTTAATTGTGACAATATCTCACTAGAGTGGTGCAGCTGTTTATTTCACTATCGTCATCACAAGCGCAGTTTATTTCTGTTTTTTCTTTTCTTTTTTTACCTCTTTAAACCTGACCTTCAGTCATTTTTTCATCTTTCTATCTATTAAATCTTCTACCCTTGTTGTTGTTTTAACTTTGGATAGTAAAACATTTTTTTTTCTGCCAGTAAATACCTTATACGGCCCACTTCCTCTTTCTTGTCTGGTCATAAGCCTAGGCTTATGACATCATGCACAGCTCTCTCTCTCTCTCTCACTCTCATGAAGGAAGGGAGGGGGGATGAGTCATAAGAGGGCCAATGAGAGCTGCGGGGCTGAAGGTGTGCCTCTGTGTAAATCCAGGAAGTGAAGAGGCAGCAGCTTCAGCTGCCCACAGTTAAAATGGCTGCAGCCAGACTCAGTGGAGGGAGATTTCTGCAGCATATTTGGCAAGTACGGAAGTATATATAGAATAATATGCAAAGTGGTTGGAGGGAAGCTTCAGAATGGCAAAGATGTTTTTATTACAAATTATGTGAGCAGACTGCCTCTTTAAGTGTAAATTGGGGGCTTATGTTTGCAGTTTAAAGTGACTGTAAAATATGTTTAAATAATAAACATATCATACTTACCTCCACTGTGCAGCTCAATTTGCACAGAGTGGCCCCTGAACCTTGTCTTCTGTGGTTCCCCCCGGTGGCTCTCGCGGCTCCTCCCCACATCGGATAACCCCCTAGGAGATGCACTGTCCCGGGGGGATTACCTTGCGGGCGCGCTCCCGAGTCCAGCATTTGGCGCCCAGAGCCGCCGAACGCTGGACTCGGCCCCGCCCCCCGGGTCATTGGATTTGATTGACAGTAGCGGGCGCCAATGGCTGCGCTGCTATCGATCTATCCAATCAAGAGACAGGAGCACGTGGAGAGAGAGACAACGTGTCCCCGGCGAAGAGATGAAGGGGTTCAGGTAAGTAAAACGGGGGGGGGCCTGGGGGGGGGCTGGTGACTGCTAGGTGTTTTTTCACCTTAATGCATAGGATGCATTAAAGTGGAGTTCCACCCACTTTTACAACTCTTCAGCATCCTTCACTAAAGTGTGCACTGTAAACAAATTTGATATTTTTTAATTTTTTTTCTCAGCACCTACTGTATATCTGCTGTATTCATTTTTAACTTCCTCCTCCCTGGCCGCGGCCCATCGCATCATTTCCTGTTTGCAATGCCTTCTGGGAAGGGGCGGCAACTTCCTCTGAAACTGCCGTTGCTATGGAAACCTGACCTGGAACCTATTTCACTGCTTGTGCTGCACTGAGCATGTGCGAGATCTGCAAGGATGAGATCCAGGAAGAAATACAGTCTGGCTTCAGATGCCCAGACTTAAGATGGCCGCGGCCTGCTGTAAGTTTATAAAATAACAAACTACTGCTATAAACTAACAAAACAAACCTTAGTTTACAGAACTAACTTTACTAGAATACATTAAGCTTGTGTATTATAGGGGTATTTTTATTTTAAAAGTATAATTTTGGCTGGAACACCACTTTAAGGTGAAAAATACACGAACCTTTACAACCCCTTTAATACCAGATTTCATCTGTAGGTGGTGCTATAGATCTATCCCGAGTCTATAAATTAAAGTGTTATGTAGAAGTATTAAATTCTGGCTTTTTTTGTACTGCAATGGAGCCCAAAGAGGCAATTCTCAGTTAATAGTAATACTCTGAAACCTTCATCATTGAAAGAACTGAGGGTCATGTCTTACCCCTCCTATCATTTTAGGTATTGATCTGCTAAAAAAGTAATAACAGGTGCACTTTAAACATAAATACACATATATGGGGTTTGAATTATTTTCATCAGTGTCCTTAGATGTCTCTAAAAATAATTTCCCTGACTCCCTGATGCCATTAAACACATTTTTTAAGAGGACGTTCTGGGATGACGGACACGAAATGCTGCCGTAATAACATGTTTTATACGGGCGGCGTATACTTTCAGGCAAATCACAGAAAATAGTTGTATTTTGTCCCCACTCTCTGGCACTTTATCGCTGTGAAAATTGGACATTTTGTCTACTAAGAACACCGCATGGCAAAGTCCTCACTAACTTCTCTTCTGAAGCTGACGTGAGCAATTCAAGTGAACCTGTCATGATCAAGTCAAGGGAAGCGGAACTTTTTTGGGGGCGGGGGGGGGGGGGGTTAAGCAAAATGGCCAATTAAAATGCAGCTAGCAAAATAATGGTGACTTCAGATGTAAAGTATTTCAGAACCGCTTTCAATTAAAGGGAAAATACAGTACAGTTGAGGTGAATATTATTTTGAGTTAGAGTACTTTTTTTTAAAGGGTAACTCCACTTTTGTGGGGTAAAAAAATAGCAAATAAAGAAAAAATAATATAGCGTATACAATTGTGACACAAGTCATATTGTAATTGAATGTTATTTAAAATGACCTTTCCTTTTCAAACTGCAGCCACTGTAATTTTCAGAAAATGCAATATGGCCACTAGGGGGTGTTCTGTGTACTTACCACTCCCCACAAACATCATTTACTGCTTGTGATTGGCTCACTGATTTTCCTAGTGCTCCATCGGTTGGGGGGGGGGGCGGATCAGACGGATTGACAACCTCCCCCATCGCTCCAGCCCGCACTGTACCCACCCCCCCCCCCCCCGTTGCCACCTCATTTACCCTGACAGGCGGAGGCTTCCCCTCTCAGTCACCCCGTGTCCCGGGATACGTCTTCTCGGCCGTACGTCTCCTCCTCGGCAGCCAATAGGGTGGTTTCTCCTTTCGGCCAATCGGGAAACTGGTCTCCGACCTGCTTCCTGATTGGCCTGGAGGAGGATCAGTGTGGCAGTGGCGACTATTCGTTCGCTATTGTCACGCAACTGGGTGGGCTTGGAGCGCAGTGCTCTGTGTCCCGAGTCCACCCTTTTTTGAAGCCTATTAGAGCCTCTAGCTCTAAACACGTGCTTAACCCCCACATTGGGATCCATGTGCCCTGTATGTAGATTAGGGAGCCGGATGCATGGATGGATGACCCATGCACCACTGGTCTGCACTAAGCTACAAGTCAGATTTCAGGCATCCCCTGCAACAAAAAATAAATTTTTGGTGAGATACTCCCAATAGGAAATCACGTCTAAAGGGATACAGGACCTGCAGCTTTCCTCACTAGAGCCCTGCAGGTGCAGCAGCTGATTTATAATTATGAAAGCACTCCTATTAGACTCAGTTTCCCACATGGACACATGCAAACACACAGCGATTTCTTCAGAATAACAAAAGGTAGGAATCTGCAAAAAAGTTTGTTATATTCCTTGCAATGTACATCGATCACCCAGAGGGGAATGTTTTTTTCTCAGCAAAAGTGGAATTACGCTTTAAGGACCAGTTCACACCATAGAATAGAAAGGCAGTCCGGATGTGTTCCGAATGCTTTTCTGAATGCGTGTTTTTGATGCTGTCCAGTGCGTTTTCGATGCATTCCAGTGCATTCACCCCCCCTCTTTTTTCTACACTTCGACCCTCAATATACATCGGTCCTTTGACGTTGAATACCGGGGTTATGGCAGCAGATAGCTGCCATAACCCCGGTATTTTCTTCAACGGCGAGCGGTCCGCTTTACGATAAAAGTGGCCTCCGCAGCAGATTCGCCGCAAGATCACTTTTATTGGCGGCGGTAAAGGTACCCACCCCCTTCCCACCGCGTCCCGATCCTCTCTGCCGCTTACCGGATCTGTCGGTAGCGACGGAGATGATCTGATCCAATCCTTTCCCCTGCTTGCCACTAAGTCGAGTGAGGGAACGATGGCCCCCACTCGACTCTGTGCCATTGGATGACGGCAGCAACGTCAAATGTCACTTCCGCCCAACGGCCTTAAAGGGACAATTCTTTTTTGTTGAAAAAAAAAACAACTTTTTTTTATTAGTGCATTTTAGTGTAAATGTGAGGTCTTTTTGACCTCAGATCTGACATTAAAGAGGTCCTGTCATGCTTTTTTTCTCTTACAAGGGATGTTTACATTCCTTGTAATAGGAATAAAAGTGATCCAAATTTTTTTTTTTTAGAAGGACAGTGTCAAATTAAAAAATAAGAAGTAAAATAACAATAAAATATAAATAAAAATTTAAAGCGCCCCATCCCTCTGAGCTTGCACGCAGAAGCGAACGCATACGTAAGTCGCACCCACATATGAAAATGGTGTTCAAACCACACATGTGAGGTATCGCCGCGATCGTTAGAGCGAGAGAAATAATTCTAGTACTAGACCTCCTCTTTAACTCAAAAATGGTAACCTTTAGCCATTTTCAAATGTCACCAATGGAGATTTTTAAGTGTCAAAGTTTGTCGCCATTCCACGAGCGGGCGCAATTTTGAAGCATTACATGTTGGGTTTCAATTTACTCGGCGTAACATCATCTTTCACAATATAGAAAAAAAATTGGGCTAACTTTACTGTGTTCTTATTTTTTAATTCAAAAAAGTGTATTTTTTCCCCCAAAAATTGCGTTTGTAAGACCGCTGCGCAAATACGGTGTGACATAAAGTATTGCAACGACCGCCATTTTATTCTCTAGGGTGTCTGAAAAAATATATAATGTTTGGGGGTTCTAAGTAATTTTCCAGCCAAAAAAAAAAAATGATTTTAACTTGTAAACAACAGGTGTCAAAAATAGGCCCGGTCCTTAAAGGGGTTTTAAACCCTCGAGGTTTTTCACCTTAATACATTCTATGCATTACATTCTATACATTCGTCTGTAAGTGCAACAGCCCCCCAGAGCCCCCATTTTACTTACCTGAACCCGTTCGTTCCAGCAACGGGGACGAGCAGAGCAGCTCCAGCCACTGTCTCGGGTCCTCATTGGCTGGATTCATAGCAGCAGGAGCATTGGCTCCTGCTCCTGTCAATCAAACCCAGTGACACGGGAGCCGGGGGGGGCAGGGACCGAGTCCTGCTGTCTGTGTCAATGGATGCCGCAGCAGGACTTGGGAGCGCGTCCCGCATGAGTGCCCCCATGGAATGCGGCTCTCTCCGCGGGGGCACTCGAGAAGAGGAGGAGCTAGGAGCGCCACTGGGGGACCCCAGAAGAGGAGGGTCCAGGCAAAGAGGAGTTAAATATGACTTGTTTGTTATTTAAAAAAGAAAACAAACCTTTACAACTCGTTTAAGTGGTTAGATAAGGACATATGTGTTCCAGTGCATTTTTGGTGCATTTAGGTGCGTTCCAGCATGTTTTTGATGCATTTTATCGCGTTTCAGTGCAGGAAAAATGCAGCATGTTCTAGTTTTTGTTCTGGAACCAGAAAGCCCTGGAACTGACCGCACTGGTGTGAACTATGCCATTGGAAACCATATAACCTACTGTCCATGCGTTTTTGATGCAGAAAAAAACGCACTTGACTGCTTGTGGTGTGAACTGGCCCTATAGCAATCCTTGATGTGGTTTTCAGATTTTGTTTATGTAAATGTTATAAAATAAATTAAAATGATTGCGCTGGTAGAAAACACAATAGGATACATTGCGGATAATAGATACATAGATAGGTGACAAATTTACAACACTAAAAAGTTAACAACAATGAAAAAAATTCTTGAGTAGCAGTCACCTCTGGAGGGGCCGATGAGAATAAGCCCAGGTCTCCCTTGCTAGTACATGTAGCATCCTCCTAGATAGGTAGCTGGGAAAGCTAGGCAAATGTGGTTCTTTTTGGCTCCCCTGTAATCAGTGGAGCAGTTTGTAATTGCTCTGGGCTGCTCTGGGTTCCACTGGTTGCAGGTCCGATTGTCTCCCCCCCCCCCCCCTGCCTTCTGGAGGATTCCAGAATGTAGTTGGCTGGAAAGGCAAATCAGAAACCTGAATATTTATGTTATCTCAGCCAATCCCCGGGGGGTGCCCAGAAGGTGGCTGGGGAAGTGTATAAATCATCTGGGGTTTGGAGCTGCCCTGTTCTTGTCCAGGAGGAGAAGTTCTCAGCCTGAAGCGCTGCTACCCTTCCAGGCAGCCCATCTGAAATTCTACCTGTCCTTATTCAGGCTGACCCTCCACCCCTTCAACCTCTGCAGCAATGCTGGCAGCACTCATACGTGTATTTCCCAAAGACAACCTCTGGATATGAAGCTGAACACTCATCTTCTTTGGTGGACCATGGCGAGGTCTGTTCTGAGTGGAACCTGTCCTGTTAAACCGCTGAATGGTCTTGGCCACCGTGCTGCAGCTCAGTTTCAGGGTCTTGGCCACCTTCTTATAGCCTAGGCCATCTTTATGTAGAGCAACAATTCTTTTTTTTCAGGTCCTCAGTGAGTTCTTTGCCATGAGGTGCCATGTTGAACTTCCAGTGACCAGTATGAGAGCGATAACACCAAATTTAACTCACCTGCTCCCCATTCACACCTGAGACCTTGTAACACTAATGCCCCGTACACACGGTCAGACATTGATCGGACATTCCGACAACGAAATCCTGGGATTTATTTCCGACGGATGTTGGCTCAAACTTGTCTTGCATACACACGGTCACACAAAGTTGTCGGAAAATCCGATCGTTCTGAACGCGGTGACGTAAAACACGTACGTCGGGACTATAAACGGGGCAGTAGCCAATAGCTTTCATCTCTTTATTTATTCTGAGCATGCGTGGCACTTTGTGCGTCGGATTTGTGTACACACGATCGGAAATTCCAACAACGGATTTTGTTGTCGGAAAATTTTATAGCCTGCTCTCAAACTTTGCGTGTCGGAAAATCCGATGGAAAATGTGTGATGGAGCCCACACACGGTCGGAATTTCCGACAACAAGGTCCTATCACACGTTTTCCGTCGGAAAATCCGACCGTGTGTACGGGGCATAACGAGTCACATGACACCGGGGAGAGAAAATGGCTAATTGGGCCCAATGTGGACATTTTCACTTAGGGGTATACTCACTTTTGTTTCCAGCGGTTTAGACATTAATGGCTGTGTGTTGAGTTATTTTGAGGGGACAGCAAATTGACACTGTTATACAAGCTGTACACTCACTACTTTACATTGTAGCAAAGTGTCATTTCTTCAGTGTTGTCACATGAAAAGATAGAAGAAAATATTTACTAAAAATGTGAGAAGTGTACTCACTTTTGTGAGATACTGTGTATCTATTATCCAATGGTGGCCACTGCACACATATCAGAGATAGAAAATAGTCAAGGTGCACAGATAAGGCTGTAGTACATATAATCCAAAAGAGAGGGCGGCGCTCACGGGTATTGAAAGGTTATGCCTCGTCGAAACATCAAAATAAAACCTTCACTGTGCGCTCACCTTTCAAAACCTGTGAGTGTTGCTCTCTCTTTGGATTATACTAATATATATATATATATATATATATATATATATATATATATATATTTGTTAGCCAATAAAGGGTATCACTTAAACTCCAAATGTTCTCAACTAGAGGGAGCAAAGACTTCGTTTTCAATCATTCTGCTTCCCTTCTTTACAGTTGCAGAGACAGTAAAGGGTTAAATTTTCTGTATTTATGAGTAGCAGCGACGGATAATCATTTACCGTAGTCCTTCACAATCCAGCAACTGTATCTAATGGCCATAGCATCATGTATACTCACTATCACAGGCCCGCACACCATGAGAACGTCTTATGAGCAGTGACGTCATTGTCTCATTGTTCAAAGTGGTTGCTGGTTAACAGAGAAGTCCTTTAAGGCAAGTAGTCGTTAATAGACTTCTTCTCCATTAACGAGGCAACGTGACTTGATGTACAGCTGAGAGTGATCTTCATTGCTATTGCAGCATGGTGAATTGATGATGTACAGCACAACTGATATTGTGTAAGGGTAAAGTATTATGTATTTCAGGTATTATTACAGCTTTTGCCTTAAAAGTAATTTTCATATGAAGTTCAGATCCCTACAAATGTGTCCTTCAATATATTTTTTTATATTTTTCTTATGCCCCGTACACACGGTCGGACTTTGTTCGGACATTCCGACAACAAAATCCTAGGATTTTTTCCGACGGATGTTGGCTCAAACTTGTCTTGCATACACACGATCACACAAAGTTGTCGGAAAATCCGATCGTTCTGAACGTGGTGACGTAAAACACGTACGTCGGGACTATAAACGGGGCAGTGGCCAATAGCTTTCATCTCTTTATTTATTCTGAGCATGCGTGGCACTTTGTCCGTCGGATTTGTGTACACACGATTGGAATTTCCGACAACGGATTTTGTTGTCGGAAAATTTTATATCCTGCTCTCAAACTTTGTGTGTCGGAAAATCCGATGGAAAATGTCCGATGGAGCCCACACACGGTCGGAATTTCCGACAACAAGGTCCTATCACACATTTTCCGTCGGAAAATCCGACCGTGTGTACGGGGCATTATTGTGTTAAATATAGAGATTAGCAGATCAGCCACTAGAGGACGCATTTGCTGACTTTGTGCGTTCGCTCTCTTAAAGTGTACAGGCAGTCCCCAGGTTACAAACAAGACAGGGTCTGTAGGTTTGTTCCTAAATTGAATTTGTATGTAATTTGGAGCAGGTACATTTTTTTAAGTGTAATTCCAGCCAAAAAAACAATTTTTACATTTTTTTTTTGATAGCATAGGGAAGGGTTATCTCCCCTGTAACATTTGCTTTGCTGTCTGTGCTCCTGTTCAGAAGGTTTCACCTCACCTTTGAAAATGTTGGGTTTTCGAGGAAACCAGGATTGGTGATAAAGCTTCAGTGGAGACACTTTTTTCCCCACGATAACTCTTTTATGCCCCGTACACACGAGCGGATTTTCCGTCGGAAAAAACTTGGGTGGTTTTTCTGACGGAATTCCACCCAAGCTTGCCTTGCATACACTTGGTCACACAAAAGTTTGCTGAACTTTCGACCGTCAAGAACGCGGTGACGTACAACACTACGACGAGCCAAGAAATTGAAGTTCAGTGCTTCCGAGCATGCGTCAAATTGTTTCCAAGCATGCGTAGGAATTCTGCACATCCGAATTGGTACAGACGTTTGGAATTTCCGTTTGGAACTTTTTCTGACCGAAAAATTGAGAACATGCTCTCAATCTTTTGCTGGCTGGAATTCCGCCAGCAAAAGTCTGATGGAGCATACACACGGTCGCATTTTCCGACCAAAAGATCTCATCAGAGTTTTGCTGGCGGCATTTCCAATCGTGTGTGTGGGGCATAAGGGCTGGTTCACAGTGGTGCGACAATTGCTCCAACTTTGAGAGCACATGTCGCATGACATGTAAAAATCAATGAATCCCTATGAGAGCCGTCTTAACTGGACCGACTTGTGGAAAAGGTTCTGCACTACTTTGGTTAGACTTTTGTCTGATTTCAGCCCATAGAATTGAATGGAAGTCGCATCCAAGTCGGATCAGCATCTTAACTGATCGCAACTTGTGACATGTGCTTGGGACTTTAGCAATGCAAAATATATTGAAAAGGGGCCCCCCCCTCCAATCTATATCAGACCCTTAGGTCTGGTATGAATTTTGAGGGGTAACCCCATGTCAAAATAAGAAAAAAAAAAAAACAGCATGGATTCTCCCCCAAAATCCATACAAGACCCTTGTATGGATCTGAGCATGCAGCCTGGTGGGCCAGGAATAGGGGGGGTTGGGGGCAAGCTGAACCATACCCAGGTCACATGCCCTTAACATGGGGGGTGAGCTTTGGAGCAGGGGGCTTATTGGAATCTGGAAGCCCTCTTTAAGAAAGGGGGGCCCCAGATCCTGCCCCCCTGTGTGAATGAGTATGAGGTACATAGAACCCCTATCTATTCACCAAAAAAAAACTGTGTAGTGTAACAAAAAACATGAGGCAGTTTTTGACAAGTTCTTTTTAAAAAAATGAATAATGTCCCCCGATGTAGATCTAACATCAATCACGATGGCCGTCGCCACTACCAACCCAGTAAAAAAAAAATGCTCCTCCCCCAACTACTGCTCCCCTCCGTTCTGGTAGCTCCCATGTCTAATGCCCCGTACACACGGTCGGACATTGATCGGACATTCCGACAACAAAATCCTAGGATTTTTTCCGACGGATGTTGGCTTAAACTTGTCTTGCATACACACGGTCACACAAAGTTGTCGGAAAATCTGATCATTCTGAACGCGGTGACGTAAAACACGTACGTCAGGACTATAAACGGGGCGGTAGCCAATAGCTTTAGTCTCTTTGTTTATTCTGAGCATGCGTGGCACTTTGTCCGTCGGATTTGTGTACACACGATTGGAAATTCCGACAACGGATTATGTTGTCGGAAAATAGCCTGCCCTCAAACTTTGTGTGTCGGAAAATCCGATGGAAAATGTGTGATGGAGCCCACACACGGTCGGAATTTCCGACAACAAGGTCCTATCACACATTTTCCCTTGGAAAATCCAACCGTGTGTAGGGGGCATAATAGTTCTCATATAACTATTGGATGTGGCCCCGCCCTCTTGTGATGTAATGGACCCTTTCCTGGCCTGCCAGGCTGCATGCTCGGATAAGAGTCTGGTATGGATTTGGGGGGGGGGACTTTACACCATTTTTTTTTTTGTAAATTTGGCATGGAAATCCATACCAGACCCAAGTTGCACTCATCTCAAGTCAGATCCTGTTCATTAAAGCGAAGGTCCACCGACCATGCATTTTTTTTTTTTTTCAACAATTCGGACACTTACATAATCACAATGTAACACTCACTTTTTAGGTGAACTATCTCCCCCAATGTCCGGTTTCGAACTAAAAACAAAGTTTTAAAAATTGAGGATGGCCGGTTCCATCTTGCTTTTGGGCATGTGAAGCCCACAAGCATTAACTTCCTGGATGCAGTGAATGCTGAGCTACCAGCATTCACCGCTCGTTCCCACGCATGCTCAGTGTTAACGGCGTGGAACTCCGTAAACTTCCAGGTTGCCATCACAATCCGCACTGAATCCTGGGAATGCTGACACTTAGCTCCCAAGAGACAGTGTGCCGCCGGGGATGAAGAAGATACACGCCTACTCCCGCGGGGGTCAGACACAGGAAGTGCCACAATAAAGACTGCTAGAAAGGTAAACACACAGCAAAAAAAATTTTTTTTTTTCATTTGCACATCTGTTCAATGCAATGATGGGATTAAGATAAAGTTAATAATTTGTGTGGACCTCCACTTTAAAGTCGCATGGAAGTCAGGTCGATGTCAGACCGAAGTCGCAGGCAAAAGTCGGAACGCAACTTTCGTGTCGGAGCAGTGTGAACCCAGCCTCATGAATGTGCTTCTACTATGGAGGCTCTCAAAATTTATAGTTAGGACTGCAGATAATACTGGGTTGCCATAAAGTGGCTCTGCAGCTTACGCATTTATTTGCAAATGTGTGCAAACCAAACCCCTGTTTTTAATGCAAACTGTTATGCCGCCTACGGCATAACACGAGCGGATTTTCCGTCGGAAAAAACTTGGATGGTTTTTCTGACGGAATTCCACTCAAGCTTGCCTTGCATACACACGGTCACACAAAAGTTCTCTGGACTTTCGACCGTCAAGAACACAGTGACGTACAACACTACGACGAGCAGAGAAAATGAAGTTCAATGCTTCCGAGCATGCGTTGAATTGTTTCCGAGCATGCGTAGGAATTTTGCGCTTTGGAATTTGTACAGACGATCACATTTTCGGATAGGAACTTTTTCTGACCAAAAAATTGAGAACCTGCTCTCAATCTTTTGCTGGCTGGAATTCGGCCAGCAAAAATCCGATGGAGCATACACACGGTCGCATTTTCCGACCAAAAACTCTCATCGGTCTTTTGCTGGCGGAATTTCAAATCGTGTGTACACGGAATTAGACGGGATAATTTGGTTGGTTACAGGCTGGTTTGCAAGTTGAGCTGGGAATGTTTTGTTTTACATACCTCAGTGTACATTGTCAAGAAAATTACAACAGACAGGTAAGAATCCTGGATTGTAGATGAGACTAGAAGGTGAATGTTTCTAGCATTCACTCAGCTATTGCAAATTTGTATTTTGTCTAATATGTTTGTTTCAAATGATCGTCATCGCCATCTAGTGGTCACAATGCAGCATTTTCCTGAAATCACCTCAATCTGGAAAATACAGCATTATGCCCACTAGATGGAGCTGTCGATCATTTGAGATAAACATATTAGACACATGGGGATAAATTGTGAGGGCTGTCCAAGTGTTTGTGACATTCATCCAATGATTTTTTTTTTTTTTTATAAATAGACCTCTATGTCTCCTTTGCAATAAAAAGGCCTGCCTATTCACACATTTTTAATTTCTATGTTCCATTTTAAAGATTTTTTTTTTTTATAGAATTGCTGAACATTTCTACTTTGTAGCTTTGTAAATTCCCAAGGAACAGTATGGAGTGAAATGACTTCAATTTCAAGTTTTCGAGTGTACTTCTAAGTCTGCAGGCTTCCCCAGGTGGACCGTCCATCGCCAACAGAGCCAGCAAACCTCAATAAAGGGCAGCCATATGGAACATCTCCATCTGCCTTTCCATCCATCCGGAGAAACAGCTGCACGTCATCATCAGAGGAAGCTCATCCACCTTCCCTGAGCGCTGCGTATGACTTGCTTCAAATAATACCTAGACTGGTAAAGCCTTCTTAGAACAAACGGTATTCACATGTATCATTCCATCACACACCCAGAAAATAAGAGGATTACTTAAAAAGAAAGATTTGAAATCCTTCAGCACTATGACCCTTTTCTCAGAGCGTCTGAAGGAATCGCTGGTTTAATTACCAATAAAAAGAATATCAGTATCTTCCAGGAAAGTAGTATAGGACAGTAGTATAGGGCAATGAAAGGCAGAAGGTGATTGGTTATTACCAGGGCTGGCTCAAGACATTGTGCTGCCTTTGTCTAAGAATAAAATGTTGCCCCCCCCCCAAAAAAACAACAAAAACTCACGTCCACCAAAAAGCCCCCACATCCATTATTTGATATCATGATAACTAAAACTAAAATTAAATTTATCAGAAAGTCAGATTTACATGCAGCAGCACCTTGTCCATATGTAAAATTATATGACATTATGTTCAATTCCAAGGGGTGGGCTAGGGCGGTATAGGGGCAGGCAAGGGTAGTATATAGACAGGCTAGGGTAGTATATGGACAGGCTAGGGTAGTATAGGGACAGGCTAGGGTAGTATATAGACAGGCTAGGGTAGTATATAGACAGGCTAGGGTAGATTATGCGTAGGCTAGGGTAGTATATGAACAGGCTAGGGTAGTATAGGGACAGGCTAGGGTAGTATATAGACAGGCTAGGGTAGATTATGCTTAGGCTAGGGTAGTATATGGACAAGCTAGGGTAGTATAGGGACAGGCTAGGGTAGTATATAGACAGACTAGGGTAGTATATGGACAGGCTATGGTAGTATATGGCCAGGATAGGGTAGTATATGAACAGGCTAGGGTAGAATATGGATAGGCTAGGGTAGTATATGAACAGGCTAGGGTAGTATCTAGACATGCTAGGGTAGTATATAAACAGGCTAGGGCAGTATAGGGGCAGGCTATGGTAGTATATAGACAGGCTAGGGTAGTTAATGGACAGGCTAGGGTAGTATATAGACAGGCTAGGGTAGTATATGGATAGGCTAGGGTAGTACATGGACAGGCTAGGGTAGTATATGGACAGGCTAGGGTAGTATATGGACAGGCTAGGGTAGTATATAGACAGGCTAGGGTAGAATATGGATAGGCTAGGGTAGTATATGAACAGGCTAGGGTAGTATCTAGACATGCTAGGGTAGTATATAAACAGGCTAGGGCAGTATAGGGGCAGGCTGGGGTAGTATATGGACAGGCTAGGGTAGTTAATGGACATGCTAGGGTAGTATATAGACAGGCTAGTGTAGAATATGGATAGGCTAGGGTAGAATATGGATAGGCTAGGGAAGTATATGAACAGACTAGGGTAGTATATGGACAGGCTAGGGTAGTATAGGGGCAGGCTAGGGTATTATATAGACAGGCTAGGGTAGAATATGAATAGGCTAGGGTAGTATATGAACAGGCTAAGGTAGTATCTAGACATGCTAGGGTAGTATATAAACAGGCTAGGGTAGTATATAGACAGGCTAGGGTAGTTAATGGACATGCTAGGGTAGTATATAGACAGGCTAGGGTAGTATATGAACAGGCTAGGGTAGTTAATGGACATGCTAGGGTAGAATATAGATAGGCTAGGGTAAAATATGGATAGGCTAGGGTAGAATATAGATATGCTAGGGAAGTATATGAACAGGCTAGGGTAGTATATAGACAGGCTAGTGTAGTATATAAACAGGCTAGGGCAGTATATTGGCAGGCTAGTATAGTATAGGTGTGGGCGGAGAGGCCAAGAGGCAGTTGTCATGACACGCAAAACTGCTGGAAAAAAAAATCTTGCTTGTCAATTTGCTGGGTGAATAGAAGAGAAGGAGAGGTGGCCGTGGTTCGATTTGCTGCCCCTATCAAAGTGCTGCCTGGGTCCAATAGACCCGCTGGGACACATGGTAGGGCCGGCCCTGGTTATTACAAGAAACAGAGATCTGTAGTTTTACTCACTTGAAGACCAGGCCTTTTCTGGCACTTTTTGTTTACAAATTTAAATCAATATATTTTGCTAGAAAATTACTTATAACCCCCAAACATTAGACATGTGCACACTGAAATATTTCGTTTCGGAATTTCATTTTCGTCCGAAAAATAAATTTATTTAGTTACTCCCGAAATTCGTTTTCATTAATTTAGTTTAGTTAAAAAATGCATTCGTCCGAAAATGCAATATAATTAAGGTCGAATCTGTCATTGAAGGCCATTGGTGTCTGTCGAAGAAGATTCGACGGAGCAGCTAAACTGTACGACGCCACAATCGTACATTTCCGGTCGAATGTTCCACCTACAAGCTATAGTAGAATTCTAATGTTGTATGACACTAGTAATAATTATAATTATTAATTATTATTACTAGTCAACCAACATTAGAATTCTTCTATAGCCTATGGGCGGAGCATTTGACCATAAATGTCCGCTCGCGGCGACTGCTTCGTCGAATCTTCATGTCGAATCTTTTCTCTCTATGTCGAATAATCTTGGACTAATAGAGTTAGGTTAGGCACATTCGACCTTTTTTGCTATTGTCTCTCTATGTCAAATCTTTTCTCTTTATGTCGAATCTTTTCTCTCTACGTCGAATCTTTTCTCTCTATGTAGAATAATCTTGGACTAATAGAGCTAAGGTTAGGCACATTCGACCACAGGTTCGATGGGCACAGATCGCTATTGTCAGCGTCATGTCGAATCTCCTATCTATATCGAACTGTTGTCGCAGTGAAAACGAAAATAAAGCATTTGTTTACGTCGGGTCTTTCGGTTTTCGGATTCTGCGCGTTCTTTATCGTTTGTTAAAACAATAACGAAAATACCCGAAATTCGGACGAAAATGCATTCGGACCAGAACAAATGCACATGTCTACCAAACATTATATATAGATTTTTTTTTTAGCAGAGACCCGAGGAAATAAAATGGCGATTGTTGCAATTTTTATGTCACACGGTATTTGCAAAGCAATTTTTTTTAGGAAAAAAACACTTTAATGAATTAAAAAACAAAAACAAAAACAAAAAAAAATATATATATATATCGCAATTTTTTTGTAAAATATGAAAGATGATGTTACGCCGAGTAAATAGATACTTAATATGTCACGTTTTAAAATTGTGCACGCTTGTAGAATGGCGACAAACTACGGGACTTAAAAATCTTCATATTTTCTTGTGTATAAAAGTGAAGGAAAAGAAGACAACTAATGGACAGAATATTATTATATGAAGCATTTACTTGAGATATAATATTTTTGTATCCTAATTTTTGTACCCACATTTTGTATCTTTACTTTTATTTTTTTATTCTTTCTCTTTTGTCCAAAAAGTGACGAATTTATGTAATGTACAGATGCAATTTTTGTAATTTTGTACAAGTGTAAGAGATATATATATATAATGTGTATATATACACATACATACATACATAGATATGTAAGCACTACAAATGTTACTTCTCCTGTTATTTAAAAAATATATATATTTTTCTCGATAAAAAGTTTGTGAAAAAAAAAAAAAAAGATAGGTTACCTGTTTAGAGTTATAGAAGAGGTCTAGTGCTAGAATTATTGCTCTCACTCTTATGCCCCGTACACACGGTCGGATTTTCCGACGGAAAATGTGTGATAGGACCTTGTTGTCGGAAATTCCGACCGTGTGTGGGCTCCATCACACATTTTCCATAGGAATTTCCGACACAAAAGTTTGAGAGCAGGCTATAAAATTTTCTGACAACAAAGTCCGTTGTCGGAAATTCCGATCATGTGTACACAAATCCAACACACAAAGTGCCACGCATGCTCAGAATAAATGAAGAAACAAAAGCTATTGGCTACTGCCCCGTTTATAGGCCTGACGTACGTGTTTTACATCACCGCGTTCAGAACGATCGGATTTTCTGACAACTTTGTGCGACCGTGTGTGTGCAAGACAAGTTTGAGCCAACATCCGTCGGAAAAAATCCTAGGATTTTGTTGTTGGAATGTCCGATCAATGTCCGACCGTGTGCACAGGGCATAACGATTGCAGTGATACCTCACGTGTGGTGCGAATACCGTTTACATATGCTTGCTTTTTACACTTTTCCATTATTTATTTTGTATTCACTTTTATTCCTATTACAAGGAATGTAAATATTATTATTATTATTATTATTATTATTATTATTATTATAGTCATCTTTTTGGAGAGATATGGGGTGAAAAAGACCCCAAATCTCTTCTTTAAAAACAAAAGATCAAAAAAAATGTTTGATCTTGTGCTTTAAAAAATAAAAAAAATTATTTACTTTCAACCTGGACTTGAAGTGACATTATGACGTCGCTCTGTTCCTCCAAGGCCATGGAGGCGATTAAAGACAAACTAGTCTTTGTTCGCCTCTGTGACCAGCCGGCCGCACCGTCGGATCATTTCTCGGGCTCGCCGGTGAGAACAGTAAGCCTGAGACACGCCAGCGAGTGGTGGGGCGGTAAGCCGCTCAAACCGCTTTCATAAGAAGGCCAGCCGCTGGCTGAAAAAAAAAAAATACCGGGGTTATGGGTGATATCTTCAGCCACAACATGGGTAAACCACAAGCAAACTGCAACATACAGAATATACATATTGCAGTCGGCAAGTAGTCACATAACTGTGTCTTAATGTGGAACTAAACTCCCTCAATCAATATTAACCATTTTGAATGCTGCTTGTATTTGTAAATAGATAGGAAGGTCTATTATACATTATTTACTTGTTTTAAACTTTTTTTTTACATTTCTTCAGTTGGTTTCTGGGCTAGACCAAAATGATGTCTCACATCCCAGGAGTCCTCATAGGAGGAGGGGCTTTTTCAGCTAAAGACACACCCCATACCTGCTTGCCTGAGCTAAGGGCACATGGATCCCAGGAAGTAAATGCCACATGAATCATGTGCCCTTACTCAAGATGGGGCACAATACCTCCCAATGACACCAACAATGGGGGCCAATGACACCAATGATAGGACACAATTCCTCCCAATTAGGGATGAGCCGAACACCCCCCTGGTCGGTTCGCACCAGAACATGCGAACAGGAAAAAAGTTAGTTCGAACACGCGAACACTAATAAAGTCTATGGGACACGAACATGAATAATCCAAAGTGCTAATTTTAAAGGCTTATATGCAAGTTATTGTCATAAAAAGTGTTTGGGGACCTGGGTCCTGCCCCAGGGGACATGGATCAATGCAAAAAAAAGTTTTAAAAACGGCCGTTTTTTCAGGAGCAGTGATTTTAATAATGCTTAAAGTCAAACAATAAAAGTGTAATATCCCTTTAAATTTCGTAGCTGGGGGGTGTCTATAGTATGCCTGTAAAGGGGCGCATGTTTCCCGTGCTTAGAACAGTCTGACAGCAAAATGACATTTCGAAGGAAAAAAGCCATTTAAAACTACTCGCGGCTATTACATTGCCGGTCCGACAATACACATAAAAGTTCATTGATAAAAACGGCATGGGAATTCCCCACAGGGGAACCCCGAACCAAAATTTAAAAAAAAAATGACGTGGGGGTGCCCCTAAATTCCATACCAGGCCCTTCAGGTCTGGTATGGATATTAAGGGGAACCCCGGCCAAAATTAAAAAAAAAAATGACGTGGGGGTCCCCCTAAATTCCATACCAGACCCTTCAGGTCTGGTACGGATTTTAAGGGGAACCCCTCGCCAAAAAAAAAAAAAAAAACGGCATGGGATCCCCCAAAAATCCATACCAGACCCTTACCTGAGCACGTAACCTGGCAGGCCGCAGGAAAAGAGGGGGGGACGAGAGTGCGCCCCCCCTCCTGAACCGTACCAGGCCACATGCCCTCAACATTGGGAGGGTGCTTTGGGGTAGCTTCCCAAAACACCTTGTCCCCATGTTGATGAGGACAAGGGCCTCATCCCCACAACCCGGGCCGGTGGTTGTGGGGGTCTGCGGGCGGGGGGCTTATCGGAATCTGGAAGCCCCCTTTAACAAGGGGACCCCCAGATCCCGGCCCTCCCTTCTGTGTGAAATGGGGCCACCCGGTGACCCCGCCCCCCTCTGACGCACGGTGACTTGACGGGACTTCCCTGTGACGTCACGGGGAATGCCACAGGGATGTCCCGTCATGTCCCGTGCATCAGAGGGGGCGGGGTCACCGGTGGCCCCGCCCCCATTATTTAAGAACCGTCAGACGAGGATACGCCGTCACACAGCGGGAGCCTCCCTCCATGCCAGCATGGATGCGGAGCAGCCCGGAAAAGAAAATGAAGAAGAGAAGAAGAGAAGAAAAGAAGAAAAGAAGAAGATGAAAAGAAGAGTGGGAGCCTCCCCCATGCCATGGGTGCGGAGCGGCCCGAGGAGAAGAAGATAGAAGACGCGCGGAGGAGATGCTGGACGAGAACACCGAAGGAAGAACCAGAAGAACCAGAAGAAGAAGAAGATGAAGGAAGAAAGAAGAAAGAAGAAGCATTTAAATAAAGGAATTGTCAAAAACTGTCTCTTGTCATTTTTAACATTTTTGACAGTTTTTTAGTGAAATGGTAGGGGTACTTTTGTACCCCCTTACCATTTCACACGGGGGGGGCCAGGATCTGGGGGTCCCCTTGTTAAAGGGGGCTTCCAGATTCCGATAAGCCCCCCCGCCCGCAGACCCCCACAACCACCGGCCAGGGTTGTGGGGATGAGGCCCCTGTCCTCATCAACATGGGGACAAGGTGTTTTGGGGGGCTACCCCAAAGCACCCTCCCAATGTTGAGGGCATGTGGCCTGGTACGGTTCAGGAGGGGGGGGGGCGCACTCTCGCAGGACCCAGGTCCCCAAACACTTTTTATGACAATAACTTGCATATAAGCCTTTAAAATTAGCACTTTTGATTTCTCCCATAGACTTTTAAAGGGTGTTCCGCGGCATTCGAATTTGCCGCTGTTCGGCGAACTTGCGAACAGCCAATGTTCGAGTCGAACATGAGTTTGACTCAAACTCGAAGCTCATCCCTACTCCCAATAAAAACAAAGATGGGGCACTATTCCTCCCAATCACAACAAAGATGGGGCACAATTCCTCTCAATGACACCAACAATGGGGCCCAATTACAGCAATGATAGAACACAATTCTTCCCAATCACAACAAAGATGGGGCACAATTCCTCCCAATGACAACAAAGATGGAGCATTATTCCTCCCAATGACAACACAGATGAGGCACAATACCTTCCAATGACACCAACAATGGGGTCCAATGACACCAATGATAGAACACAATTCCTCCCAATCACAACAAAGATGGGGCACAATTCCTCCCAATGACACCAACTATGGGGCCCAATTACACCAATGATAGCACAGAATTTCTCCCAATGAAAACAAATATGGGGCACAATTCCTCCCAATGACACCAACAATGGGGGCCAATGACACCAATGATAGGACACAATTCCTCCCAATGACAACAACAATGGGGTCCAATGACACCAATGATAGGACACAATTCCTCCCAATGAAAACAAAGATGGGGCACTATTCCTCCCAATGACAACAAAGATGGGGCACAATACCTCCCAATGACACCAACAATGGGGTCCAATGACACCAATGATAGGACACAATTCCTCCCAATGAAAACAAAGATGGGGCACTATTCCTCCCAATGACAACAAAGATGGGGCACTATTCCTCCCAATGACAACAAAGATGGGGCACTATTCCTCCCAATTACAACAAATATGGGGCACAATTCCTCTCAATGACACCAACAATGGGGCCCAATTACACCAATGATAGAACAGAATTTCTCCCAATGTAAACAAAGATGGGGCACAATGCCTCCCAATGACACCAACAATGGGGGCCAATGACACCAATGAGAGGACACAATTCCTCCCAATGACAACAAAGATGGGGCACAATTCCTTCCAATGACGGGTCACAATTCCTCTCAGTGACACCATCAATGGGGCCCAATTACATCAATGATAGAGCACAATACCTCCCAATTACACTAACAATGGGGGCCAATGACACCAATTATAGGACACAATTCCTCCCAATGACAACAAAGATGGGGCACAATTCCTCCCAGTGACACCAAAGATGGGGCATTGTTTATTCCCATTGATGTCAAGATCTTTTCTACTCCCAGTGGCCACAGCTTGGCCCCCCTTAAGTCTGAAGAAGAATAAACTGACCCTTTGTTTCGAAGGTTTGAAGACCCCTGTTTTAAGGCATTCTAACATGCGTGTTACATGGGCTTCCCAATCACATGATCAAGCCAGCATTCTGTTGGTGACAGTGCGGTCACAGTGCGCTCCAAGTAAAAACATATACACCTACAGTATGTGGCAGGATAACATAGCGCCCACCTCCGTGCCACCACATATATGTATACAGCTGGCAGGAAGGGGTTAAAGCTGAACTCCAGGCACATATATATATATATATATATATATATAAAATGAATGCATCGCTGTATTCATTGATACATCATTAAAGTTATATTTCAATGCAAGCCCCTGAATTTTACCTGATATCAGCCTCTTGATTTCCCTGTACAGCTAAAGCTCAGACTGGGGGAGGGAGAAACAGCACAATGCTCCAATCAGGTCTGCTGCAGTGCAAGGAGCACACTGATAGGAGGGCGGAGAGATGGATCAGTTTTCTGCTTCTCCTTTCACTGTCCAGTCACAGGCTGGGGGAGGGAAAGAGACCTATAAGGGCGAGTGGTTGAGGGGAGGTAAAACCCTATGGTTGAGCTGCATTTTACCACCCACCACAACCGCTGCAACCTTAAGCCTCATGAACACTGGCGCGTTTTAAATGTCGCTTGTAGAGGCGTCTTGCTTTTTTTTTTCTCTGCCTCTAAATGCCCCTCTATGTTAGTCTATGTGTCCAGGTTTAGAAGCGATTAGAGGCAGAAAAAAATGCCTGATGCGATTAAATGCATGTAAACGCATCCAAACGTACTTAAGCGCTAGGAGCATCAAGCACTTGGGCATTCGTTCATTTCAACGGCCAGAATAAATAAATATTCTGGCCAAGGAAATAAATAAACGCCGAAGAGCTTGACGCACTTAAACGCCCCTAAACATGTTTACATTTCTGGCGCTGCCTCCTATCAATAGCCTTCTGAAGAACAATCCGAATGCGGATCGCTCCTAAGAGATCAAAGAACATCTGAATGAGCCCTGACTGTTATGGAACTGCAGAGAAAAGAAAAAGTCTCTGACCCTGCCGAACAAGGTTGTGCTGTGTGGCAGAGCTGTGTGAATCTCAGAACTGGATGGGCCGGAGTACAAATCCTTTGTAAAGCAGCTCCCATACATGTTGTTTCTTTGTATTTAGCGATTTCCTGGAGTTAAGCTTTAACAGAAAGTCATTTTGGGCTTATAAATTAATAAACATATCCTAGGTTATTATTAATTATAGCGAAGTCCCCGCGCTCCCTGGCATTTTCCCTTCTTTTTTTCTTGTAACTCCGTCACTTTTTGTCTTGTATTAAATATCTCAAAATTAAAATTAATATTAAAATAAAAAAACATACATTTACACTGCTTTCCATTAACAGGTACATCGGAATGATTACGTCTCTATTGCCTCTAGAATTTCTTGCTGCAGGGATTCAATGAGGTGCTAAAATATTAATTGAGGTGGAGCGTTCCGTGACCTCACCTTGTCTGCATGAATACATAGAAAGTCACAACATACAGCAACAATATCATATAATACTACTACTACTAATAATAATCATACTACTACTACTACTAATAATAATCATACTACTACTACTAATAATAATCATACTACTACTACTAATAATAATCATACTACTACTACTAATAATAATAATCATACTACTACTAATAATAATAATCATACTACTACTAATAATAATAATCATACTACTACTACTAATAATAATAATAATTATACTACTACTACTAATAATAATCATACTACTACTAATAATAATCATACTACTACTGCTACTACTAATAATAATCATACTACTACTACTACTACTAATAATCATACTACTACTAATAATAATAACCATACTACTACTACTAAAAATAATCATACTACTACTAATAATAATAACCATACTACTACTACTAAAAATAATCATACTACTACTAATAATAATAATCAAACTACTACTACTAAAAATAATCATACTACTACTAATAATAATAACCATACTACTACTACTAAAAATAATCATACTACTACTAATAATAATAATCATACTACTACTGCTACTAATAATAATGATACTACTGCTACTAATAATAATCATACTACTACTACTAAAAATAATAATGATAATAATGATACTACTACTACTACTACTACTACTACTACTAATAATAATAATAATAATAATAATGATACTACTACTAATAATAATCATACTACTGCTACGACTACTACTACTACTAATAATAATAATAATAATAATGATACTACTACTACTACTAATAAAAATAATCATACTACTACTACTACTACTAATAATAATAATAATAATGATACTACTACTCTACTAATAATAATGATACTTCTACTACTACTAATAATAATAATCATAATGCTACTACTATTACTACTACTACTACTAATAATAATAATAATAATAATAATAATAATAATAATAACCATACTACTACATATTAATGATAATACTAATAATTAAAAAAAATAATAATAATAATCATACTACTACTACTGCTACTACTAATATAAAAAAAACTTTACTTTTAATCATTAACCACTTCAAGTCCACTTTCACCCCCTTCCTGCCCAGGCCAATTTTCAGCTTTCAGCACTGCCACACTTTGAGTGACAATTACTCAGTCATGCAACACTGTACCCATATGGCATTTTTATATTTTTTTGGTACAGACAGAGATTTCGTTTGGAGGAATTTAATCACCATTTTTTTTTTTTTGCTGTATAAATGAAAAAAAAATTGGAACATTTTGAAAAATATATACAGTATTTTTTTTTTACTTAATTTTTGTTATGAAATTTTGCAAATAAATACTCTTTTTTCATGAATTTAGGGCAAAATGTATTCTGCTACATTTTTTGGTAAAAATAACCAAAAACAATGTATACTTTTTAGTGCGTGTGAAAATGATAGAGTCTACAAACTATAAGATATAGATCTAAAAATTGATCAGTTGAGACCCTAAAATGCCAAACGCTGATATATGGTATGGCAGTGATAAGGGCACTGGTATGGGGTATGGCATTGATCAGGGAGCTTGTATGGGGTATGATAGTGATCAGGACACTGGTATGGCATATGGGGTGATCACAACATTGGTATGGGGAATGGTAATGATGAAGATGTTGCTATGGAGTATGGCAGTGATCAGGACACTGGTATGGTATATGGGGGGATCAGGACGCTGGTATGGGTAAAGGTGGTGATGAGGATGCTGGTATGGTGGTGATCAGGATGTTGGTATGGTGTATGGAGGTGATCAGGACACTGTTATGGTATACGGGGTGATCAGGACACTGGTATGGGGAATGGTGTTGAGGAGGATGCTAATATGGGGTATGTCAGTGATCAGGATGCTGGTATGGGGTGTGGTGGTGATGAGGATGCTGGTATGGGGTATGTCAGTGATCAGGATGCTGGTATGGGGTATGGTGGTGATGAGGATGCTGGTATGGGGTATAGTGGTGATGAGGATGCTGTTATAGGGTATGGTGGTGATCAGGATGCTGGTATGGTGGTGATGAGGATGCTGGTATGGGGTATGGTGGTGATCAGGATGCTGGTATGGGGTATAGTGGTGATGAGGATGCTGGTATGAGGTATGGCGGTGATCAGGATGCTGGTATGGGGTATGGTGGTGATGAGGATGCTGTTATAGGGTATGGTGGTGATCAGGATGCTGGTATGGTGGTGATGAGGATGCTGGTATGGGGTATGGTGGTGATGAGGATGCTGGTATAGGGTATGGTGGTGATGAGGATGCTGGTATAGGGTATGGCGGTGATCAGGATGCTGGTATGGGGTATGGTGGTGATGAGGATGCTGGTATGGGGTATGGTGGTGATGAGGATGCTGTTATAGAGTATGGTGGTGATCAGGATGCTGGTATGGGGTATGTCGGTGATCAGGATGCTGGTATGGTGGTGATGAGGATGCTGGTATAGGGTATGGTGGTGATCAGGATGCTTGTATGGGGTATGGTGGTGATGAGGATGCTGGTATGGGGTATGGTGGTGATGACGATGCTGGTATGGGGTATGGTGGTGATGAGGATGCTGGTATGGGGTATGGTGGTGATCAGGATGCTTGTATGGGGTATGGTGGTGATGAGGATGCTGGTATGGGGTATGGTGGTGATGAGGATGCTGGTATGGGGTATGGTGGTGATCAGGATGCTGGTATGGAGTATGGTGGTGATGAGGATGCTGGTATGGGGTATGGTGGTGATGAGGATGCTGGTATGGGGTATGGTGGTGATGAGGATGCTGGTATGGGGTATGGTGGTGATCAGGATGCTGGTATGAGGTATGGTTATGATGATGATGCATGTGTGGAGTATGGCGGTGATCAAGATGCTGGTATAATGTGGCGGTGATCAGGACGTTGATATAGTGTATGGAAGTAATCAGGGCGCTGCTATGGTGTATGGCGGTGATTAGGATGCTGATGCACTACTACTACTACCACCACTACCACTACTACTACCACTGCGACTACTACCATTACCACTATTATTATCATACAGGATTTATATAGGGCCAATAGTTTGCGCAGCACTTTACAACGTTAGGGCAAACAATGGTTTTGGTACAGTTACAATACAATTCAATACAGAAGGAATCTACTACTACCATTACTACTGCTACCACTAAAACTACTAATACGACTGCTACAATTATTACTACTACCACTAACATTACTACTACTACCAATACAAATACTAATAAGACTACTATCACTACTCCTACCACTACGACTACTACAATTACTACTACTACTCCTACCACTAAAACTACTTATACGACTACTACTACTACTACTACTACTACTACTACTACTGCTACTTTATCTGGGGCTAAGACAAATCTGGGTACCAGTGTTCAACTAGCCCGTCCCGGCTCAGTGCACACCCAAAAGAGGGGAGATGTATTGCCGTACTCTGAAAGAACAACCCGTGGATGAAAGCTAAAAGCGGCTTCAGCCTGGCTCTGCACAGGCCACACCCACCAATGCGTTTTTCAGCATACTACAGGCCAATAAAAACGTCATGCAGTTCAATACAACACAGAAAAATGAGATGAAAGTGAGGCAGAAGAAACATTAAAGAGATATTTGGAAGGAGCGGGATGAAAGATGTTTCTTGTTTCTTGTCTGAACGAACAAAGTTCTAACCATGAATGTGATTTTGGTTTCTGGAAGAACCACTCATATTTCAAAGTGCATGTAGTAGGCATAGAAGAATCCTGTTTAATACGTCTGCGATTCCGTTCAAGGAGCCGGTGTGCAGGAAATTTTAAGAGCTTGCCGAACAAATCAAGTTGATTCAATGATAGCAAGATGGAATGTTCTGTTGAACATTTTTTAATTTGGAATTTCAAACTAAAACTCAGACAGAATTCCACTGATGTATGGCCAGCTTTACAAAAAGATTTGCTTATTAACCCCTTTCACAACACAGTAACACATATATGTGGTGTCCAGGAGGTGGGGGGTCAACCACTTCAATACCGGGCACTTTCACCCCCTTCCTGCCCAGGCCAATTTTCAGCTTTCATCGCTGTCACACTTTGAATGACAATTATGCGGTCATATAACATTGTACACAAACTGAATTTTTAACATTTTTTGGAGACAGATAGAGCTTTTGTTTTGGTGGTATTTAATCACCACTCTGTTTTTTTTTAATTTGTTGCTAAACAAATTAAAAAAGGTTGAAAATGTTAAAAAAAAAAAGTTTTTCTTAGTTTCTGTTGTAAAAAAGTCATTTTTCTCCTTCACTGATGGGCACTGATAAAGGCAGCACTGATGGGCACTAATGAGGCTGCACTGAGGGGCACTGATGAGGAGGCACTGATGAGGCTGTACTAATGGGCACTGATGAGGAGGCACTGATGGGCACCGATGAGGCTGTAGTAATGGGCACTGATGAGGAGGCACTAATGGGCACTGAGGAGGAGGCACTGATGGGCACTGATGAGGCTGCACTGATGGGCACTGATGAGGCTGCACTGATGGGCACTGATTAGAAGGCACTGATGGTCACTGATAAGTGGCACTGATGAGCACTGATAGGTGGCACTGATGGGCACTGTTGGGCAGCACTATTCGGTGGCACCAATGGGCACTGATAGGCAGCAGTGACTGTCATTGGTAGGCGGCACTGATAGTCACTAATAGGCGGCACTGACAGGCATCACTAATAGGCACTGACAGGCAGCAATAATGGGCACTGACTGGCAGCACTGATTGGTACTGGTTGGCAGCACTGATTGGTACTGGTTGGCCGCACTGGTGGGCACTGATTGGCAGCACTGCTGGGCACTGTTGGGGCTGCATTGATAATAAGTGCCCTGATTATCAGTGTAGATGTCCCCTGTGTGGGTTTGCCAGTTATCGGCTCTCCTCTCCTCACCCACTAACAGCGTGAGGAGAAGAATGCTGATAACAAGCAAATACTGTTTATACTGTGATCAGCTTTTTTTCTTCTCTGACTGGAGATTTTATGCACACAGGATACATGATATATAATACATTGTATGCACACAGGATACATGATATATAATACATTGTATGCACACAGGATACAAGATATAATATTCTATACAGCAAAACAAATACTCTTGCACACGAATGTGTTAGCCAGGCAGTCCAAAGTTCAGGGTGGACAATAGCTTTCGGCCTTGCTGCCCTCCAGGACAGGGATATCCTAGCAATCAGACGAAAAAACAGAAAAAAGAGGGCGCACCAGCCTTGTGCATTATCCTTTGATACATTTATTAAGAAGAAACATAATTAAAAACTACTCACAAAGGTAGAGAGAAAAATCACACTTGTAACAGTCTTTGGCTTGTGACAGTCCGTGTACTGAGAGCGGTTTCCAGATCCTGGGGAGAGGACGTACGGACCGCTACTGGCTGACGCGTTTCAAAGGTATAACCTTCTTCCTCGGAGCCTAGCAGTGTTATCTCTTACAGCTACTTATATACAGTGGGGACAGAAAGTATTCAGACCCCCTTAAATTTTTCACTCTTTGTTATATTGCAGCTATTTGCTAAAATCATTTAAGTTCATTTTTTTTCCTCATTAATGTACACACAGCACCCCATATTGACAGAAAAACACAGAATTGTTGACATTTTTGCAGATTTATTAAAAAAGAAAAACTGAAATATCACATGGTCCTAAGTATTCAGACCCTTTGCTCAGTATTTAGTAGAAGCCCCTTTTGATCTAATACAGCCATGAGTCTTTTTGGAAAAGATGCAACAAGTTTTTCACACCTGGATTTGGGGATCCTCTGCCATTCCTCCTTGCAGATCCTCTCCAGTTCTGTCAGGTTGGATGGTAAACGTTGGTGGACGGCCATTTTTAGGTCTCTCCAGAGATGCTCAATTGGGTTTAAGTCAGAGCTCTGGCTGGGCCATTCAAGAACAGTCACGGAGTTGTTGTGAAGCCACTCCTTCGTTATTTTAGCTGTGTGCTTAGGGTTATTGTCTTGTTGGAAGGTAAAGCTTCTGCCCAGTCTGAGGTCCTGAGCACTCTGGAGAAGGTTTTCGTCCAGGATATCCCTGTACTTGGCTGCATTCATCTTTCCCTCGATTGCAACCAGTCCTCCTGTCCCTGCAGCTGAAAAATATCCCCACAGCATGATGCTGCCACCACCATGCTTCACTGTTGGGACTGTATTGGACAGGTGATGAGCAGTGCCTGGTTTTCTCCACACATACCGCTTAGAATTAAGGCCAAAAAGTTCTATCTTGGTCTCCTCAGACCAGAGAATCTTATTTCCCACCATCTTGGAGTCCTTCAGGTGTTTCTTAGCAAACTCCATGCAGGCTTTCAGGTGTCTTGCACTGAGGAGAGGCTTCTGTCGGGCCACTCTGCCATAAAACCCCAACTGGGGGAGGGCTGCAGTGATGGTTGACTTTCTACAACTTTCTCCCATCTCCCGACTGCATCTCTGGAGCTCAGCCACAGTGATCTTTGGGTTCTTCTTTACCTCTTTCACCAAGGCTCTTCTCCCCCGATAGCTCACTTTGGCCGGACGGCCAGTTCTAGGAAGGGTTCTGGTCATCCCAAACATCTTCCATTTAAGGATTATGGAGGCCACTGTGCTCTTAGGAACCTTAAGTGCAGCAGAAATTTTTTTGTAACCTTGGCCAGATCTGTGCCTTGCCACAATTCTGTCTCTGAGCTCTTCAGGCAGTTCCTTTGACCTCTTGATTCTCATTTGCTCTGACATGCACTGTGAGCTGTAAGGTCTTATATAGACAGGTGTGTGGCTTTCCTAATCAAGTCCAATCAGTATAATCAAACACAGCTGGACTCAAATGAAGGTGTAGAACCATCTCAAGGATGATCAGAAGAAATGGACAGCACCTGAGTTAAATATATGAGTGTCACAGCAAAGGGTCTGAATACTTAGGACCATGTGATATTTCAGTTTTTCTTTTTTAATAAATCTGCAAAAATGTCAACAATTCTGTGTTTTTCTGTCAATATGGGGTGCTGTGTGTACATTAATGAGGAAAAAAATGAACTTAAATGATTTTAGCAAATGGCTGCAATATAACAAAGAGTGAAAGATTTAAGGGGGTCTAAATACTTTCCGTCCCCACTGTACATGTGTTCATCTAAGAGGCACATCCCGAATCAGCTCCGGTGCCCCTCCCCCCTTCCGTGGGTTGTCCAATGAAGCCTCTGGTGGGAGGGTCCAAAAATTAAGGAATATTGGCAGGAAATCCTGGAAAACATAGAAGAGATAACTGGAGAAAAGATAATCAATAGCCTGCAGACGTGCTTATTCCACGATTCTAAAGCTCCAAATAAGCAATACAGAAAAACATTAATCAATTCCAATACTTTTGAATGCTGCAAAAGGACTCATTCCAAAAAAGTGGTTAAGTACAATAAAAACGGATGTAAGGGAATGGTTCGAGCGAATAGAATACTATAGCACAATGGAATACTTATGTAGTAGCGAAAAAGGGTATTTGGAGTAGATGGAGAACCTTTAAAACTTCAGAGAAATATCTATGGAAGATGACGGAGGGCGGCAGGGCCGAGTAGACCCGCAAATAAGAAAGAGGTCTGAGAACAAACCAAACGGAACCGGGGGGGGGAGGATGGACGAATATGGGTAAGGGAAGAATAGAATCTTTATAAGATAGGCACAGAGGGTAACGTTAGCAATTAAGATTTTAATATTAATTTTTGAGGAGCTTTTTCTCTTTTTTTTTTGATAATAAAAGAAATTAAACAACTAATAACGTCCAGGAATAATACCACAATGATGTGAAACTGAGAAGGAGACAGTGAATGAACGTAAAAGTTGAATAAGTCTCTCGATAGAGTTTGCTGAAGTGGTAAAAAAAAAAAATAGCAGAAAGACGGCTACAGCGCGGGCTTAGACTGCCGGGAGGGCGTCCTTGGGACTCGGCTGATCACAGGTCGGAGTACAGGGCCGATCTCAGCCCTTTACCACGTGATCAGTTGTCAGCCAATGACAGCTGATCACATGATGTAATCAGAAGCCGGTAATCTGCTTTCTTTCCCCCTCACGCTGACAGCATGAGAAGACAAAAATAAAGCCGATTTCCAGTTTCTATAAGAGCTTCTATAAGAGGGACATTGGTCCCAGACAGTAAACAAAAGTGCTGCTAAAAAGTGCCCACCAGTGCCACCTACCAGTGCCCACCAGTGCCACCTACCAGTGCCCAATAAATACTGACAACCAGTATTACCACCTTCCACCTACCAGGGCCTATCAGTGCTGCCAATCTGTGCCCATCAGTGCCACCTACCAGTGCCGATCAGTGCCCCCTATCAGTGCCCTTCAGTGCCGCCTATCATTGCCCATCAGTGCCACCTATCAGTAAAGCCTCATCAGTGCCTTCTGATCAGTGTCCACCAGTTACACCTCATCAGTGGCCATCAGTGCCACCTATCAGTGCCTATCAGTGCAGCCTATCAGTGCCCATCAGTGCCACCTATCAGTGCCCATCAGTGCCACCTATCAGTGCAGCCTATCAGTGCCCATCAGTGCCACCTATCAGTGCCCATCAGTGCCACCTTATCGGTGCCTATCAGTGCAGCCTCATCAGCGCACATCAGTGAAGAAGAAAAACTACCTGTTTGCAAAATTTTATAACAAACTATGAAAACTGTTTTTTTTTTTCAAAACTTTCAGTCTTTTTTTGTTTGGTTAGCAAAAAATAAAAACCCCAGTGGCAATTAAATACCCCCAAAAGAAAGCTCCATTTGTGTGAAAAAAAAAGATAAAAATGTAATTTGTGTACAGTGTTACATGATCGCGCAATTGTCATTCAAAGTGTGACAGCGCTGAAAGCTGAAAATTGGCCTGGGCAGGAAGGGGGTATATGTGTCCAGTAAGCAAGTGGTTAAGGGTTTATTTTACCCCATGTTATAAATGGGGATAAGCTTTGTTTTTTTGCCAAAAGTAAGATGACCCTTTAAAGGTATAGTTCGATCCCGTCACAACAGACACTGGGGGGGGGATTTTACTAAAACTGGAGCACTCCGAATCTAGTGCAGCTGTGCATGGTAGCCAATCAGCTTCTAACTTCAGCTTGTTCAATTAAGCTTTGACAATAAAACCTGGAAGCTGATTGGTTTACTTGCAGAGCTGCACCAGATCTTGCACTATGCAGTTTTAGTAAATAACCCCCACAGTGCTAAACGACTTAGTTACCGTCGAACAGCTCTGGGAATTTTCGCAGCTCTCATCGTCTGGTGCAGCGGACACATCTGTTAGAGAGGGAAAAACTGCCAGCGGGTACGTCCGCGTCTTTCCAAGAATTTGCTGCAAAGGCTCAGCTTCCCCAGCATTTCAAATATTGACATTTCAGCTCTGATGCTAATTTGTTTAATATCGCAATGTGACACTGGTTTGTTAGATTGGCCCGTTCTCAAAGGAAAAAAAAAAAAAAAGAGCCAGCAAATCTTCCCCTCTCTGGAGGATATTACCATAGATCCCCGGCCCTGAATAAAACATGCGTAGTTAGAATGCAGAGTGTTAACAGCTTGAGTCCTAACTGCAACATGAAAACATTTGTATTCTAGAATGTCGGCGGGTAATCTGGTGTATAAGGAGCTGGATGAAGGCCCTTTGTTCCATCTGCGGACAAGCCTTGAGTTTTATAGAATGACGGGGCGATGAGACGTCACATGACACATTGCAAATATAATTGTAGCCAATCAAGTGTCAGCTCTTTTTTTCTATCTTGCTCTGGTTGGTTTTGGGGCGACCGAGCCGAGCCAACCCATCCCCCCCCCACCCGATGGTTGTACGTCCTTACAAACATAATCCAGGTGGCGGTCATGGCTCTGCCCTTTGAGGGGGGGTGTCATGATGGCATCCTAAGCTCACTGATTTGCTCCCATTGTGTCCAATCACAGTGCTAGCAGATTGCAGGCGGCGCACGTGCATGCCGAAGACCCGGAAGTCTCCTAGGAGGATCCTCCTAGATTTTTTTTCGCAAAACATGTAGAGCAGTGTTTCTCAACTCCAGTCCTCAAGGCGCCCCAACAGGTCATGTTTTCAGGCTTACCATTATTTTGCACAGGTGATTTGATCAGTTTCATTGCCTTAGTAATTACCACAGCCGTTTCATCTGAGGGAAATCCTGAAAACATGACCTGTTGGGGCGCCTTGAGGACTGGAGTTGAAAAACACTGATGTGGAGGAATTCAGATTGGACCTACATCTTCAGAATCCCCATCAAACTGTGGGGTTCTTGCTTTACCAAGTCCATATCAAATAACCCTTTTTTTGCTTCTGTATGCAACAATGTTTTTAAACTACTTTTTGTATTTATGTGTAAAAACTGTCTATGTACAATAAAATTTAGTTTTTTATATTCAATCGTTTCATTCTTGCGTACGGAGATAGTCCATTCCCATTTGTGTCTTGGGGCAATTATCGGTGTAGCCCCAGACAACCCTTTCTTTATCATTCTAGATTCTAGGATAACGGGTAAATGTAATTCTTTTTGGCTTCTCTGTAATCATTGGAGCAGCTGTTGATTCACATCGGTTGTTTTGGGTTTCACAGACTTTGGGTTTTATTATTTCCTCCTGCGTTCTAGAGGCTTCTAGAACATAGAGGGCTGGAAAGTCAAATTAGCAGCCTGAATATGTATGATGCTTTAGCGAATCCCTGGGGAGGTGTGCCCAATACATGGCTGGAGAGGGACATAAAGAACAGCCCTGTTCTTGTTCTTCTGAAGAAGTCCCATAGCCTCAGGGGCTCTGCCCCTTCTGAGGAAGTTTTTGCTTCAGCCTGTTGATGTTCACCAAGGTCCCATCTGTGGCATAGCTGGGGGGACCTATTCCTAATCAACTTTGAAACAAACCAAGCAGCCCCTTCTAAGGATATGGTTTGGAAGACTTACTGGAGAGCAGTGGCGGCCAGTGAAATTTTTTGGGGGGGGAGCAGCAAACAGTATGCCACCGACACACCCCCCCCTGTCGGTTGGTCGCTCGCTCACTCGCTCGCACTTACCCCATTGCGACTTCCCTTGCTTGACGGTAGCCTCCCGTCCTGTTCCCCTGCTCTCCACAGCGGCGGCGCCTTCTGTTTCCTCCCTCCTTGGCGGCCAATCGTGAGACATCTCTTTTCGGCCAGTCAGAAAACAGGTCTTACACCCGCTTATGATTGGCCGGATACAACAGCGAATTTTCATTCACTGTTGTAACACCTGGGTGGGTTCATGGTGCAATGCTCTGCGCCACCAGCCACCCTATTGTGTAGCCTATTAAAGCCTATGGCTTTAATCAGGTGCTTAAAAAAAACACCCCCACCTCTGTAATTCAGGCGCCCGGCGTCATGAAAGGGGCCGGACGCCTGAATAGGGGGTGGCCACGCCGGCCATGGATAGATTCATGCTATGCATGAATCTATCCATTATTCATATAGGGGGTGGTGAGGATAGAGGGGGCGGTGCCCTGGCACCCCTAATGGACGAGCCACCACTGTAGGAGAGTGCCTGGTGGAAGCTGGAAGGTGTGCAGCTGTCCTGTGGCATTGTGGGTATTAACCCCTCCCTCACTGAAGAGAGTCTGGTGGAAGCTCGGAACTGAGTAGTTGTCCTGAAGCACAGAGAAGTTGAAAGGAAACTGGGGGAGTTCAGCTGTCCTAGGCGGACATTGTGAGAATAGACCTGAGCTCAAGATCCTGGTGACTGTTTACTATTGGGGTAGTTTGGCCAACTCTACCTCTAGCCTTCCCTAGTCACTAATGAGGTAGAATGTCATCATCATTGACATTAGCTGTACTACAAACTACCTCACAGTCTTTGCTGTGAGAATACAGATTTCTTCAGTCTTACCTGTACTTGTGCTACAAAGTACTTCATGGTCCCCAGCTGTGAACCTATAGACCAGGGATATGCAATCTCCAACTGTTGCAAAACTACAAGTCCCATCATGCCTCTGCCTTTGGGTGTCATGCTTGTGGCTGTCAGAGTCTTGCTATGCCTCATGGGACTTGTAGTTCTGCAACAGCTGGAGGTCCCCTAATTGCATATCCCTGCTACAGACTGTTCCAGTCTATCACTAGTTGTGCTACAAACTACTGCATGGTCCCCAGCTGTACCATTACCTGTGCTAAAACCTATTTCATGGTCCCCAGCTGTACCATTATCTGTGCTAAAACCTATTTCGTGGTTCCCAGCTGTGAGTAATAATTTGTACTGCTGTTACTAAGAGAAGAGTGTCCTCCTGTTACTATTCAGTACGTCTTGAGTATCCAATACCACCCTCACCCCTCTGCCATCCCAAGTTCTACAAGCAATAGACTACAAAAAAGACAACCCCTTGACTGTTTATTGGAGCTGGAGTGAATGGACTGTTGCTTGTGTGACTGATGGCCTCTGCACTGTCTGGGAAAGAACCATTTAAATTTACGGCCCTTTTGGGGGTAGCGCTACACCAACATTTCTGTGATTGGCCTGCAGAAGAAGAAGAAGGGGAGGGGTGTGTCTGCACCTGGCTGTGTCCGCGGTCATTAATGATGTCACATGCAAAGGTCTGGTGAGTACAATTCATGGAAAGGAGAAGAAAATTTGTGCTGGAGGTGGTTTTGTCAACTTGGATTGGATTGGGAGGAATTTTTGTTTGGAAGACACCCTGTGCTTTACTTACTTTTGGCCTCTACATGTTGCGTGTTATGCACTCTGGACGCAGAGCTAGACATGTGTGGTTTGTTTCGTTCCGAATAAATATTCAGACACATTTTTCATTATTCGGAGATTCGGATATATCCAAATACCCGAATTACAGTACAAAGAAAGTTTACTGAATGCTCCGAATAACTAAACAAAATTTGTCAGAATTTACGAAATTTAAGTTAAAATTCGACTCGAAACTTACATCGAATTTCATTTGAATTTGACCTGTAAACATAATTATGAAATCAAAGACTGTGTTTGTTATTAGAGTACCATTGAGAAATAATGCTGTTTTTGTTAAGCCAAAGATGATTTAAAGAGTCATTGTAGTCATTTGATGAAGATTTTTCTTTTGTTTGTTCACTTTGCAGCATTCGAATAAAAAAAAAAAATTATAACATTTTCGATTTGAGTGATTAGAAATTTCTCGATTCAAATGTTTCGAATTGAAAAAAAAAATCTGTAAATTCAAAGAAAATTTGAAAAAAGGCATAAGACGAATTGCGAATACGAAATCCCGTATACAAATTGAATGGATCAACCAAATTTAATGAAACCAAATAACTAGATTAACTAATCGGCACAAAACAAAACACATTTTTTCGTCATGCACATGCCTACCCAGAGCAAAGTAGGCTTAGATGTTATTAATCCATACCCATCTAAGCCCCTCACACCTGGTGTAGCTTGCTCCATACCCCCCAAAAAGTGGGCATGGTCAGTAGGGTGTCTCCAGATTTCATATAAAAAATCTGTTCATCTTTTTTTAATACAAACGCTTTTATTGGGATTTCGAAAGCTTAACAAAATAATGTTCTAATGTACAAAGATTATCAAGGTATAGCAATGAGAGAATTAATACAAAATGAACACAATACTATATTCTTATACAATACGGATATTATCGTGTACTGAGATTCGTACCCTTCTTAAGATCTGAATGAATATCTGTATCAAGAACTCTCATTTATACAATTATTGCAATTGGTGTTGGAACCATAGCAACTTAATAAAGCGTTATCATCTATGCATCTTGGTAAATGCATTCTCTTCTACAACAAAGATGAGAAAATAGAAGATAAGAGGTAGAGACTAGAAAAAAAAAAACTGAGGTAAGAAGAATGAAAAAAGAAGAAACAAAGTCTGAGATACGCCATGTGTCATAGCGGGCTAAGAACCCACACAATTAGATAGGTTGCTAAATGGACCTTTTCCCCCACCTCTATTCCCACCCATTATCTACTCCATTCCCATAGGGTATCCAATGAATCCATTTACGGTCAAACACAAGCATAGTATCCATAATAGTATGTTGTACCCTTTCCATTAGTTTGATTGTTTCCATTATCTGCATTACCTGAGGCCACATCACAGTTGGAGTCCTCCAATTCAGTGCTATGGCCCGTAGGACCGCACTGAATAATGTATGGGCTAGTTTTCTGGGCTGGTGCCGTGACTTCAGGAATCTGCATGAAAAGAAGGCACAAGGTGCATTCAGTGTAACCAGGGAACCCATTATTTGACCTACCTTAGAGGCTACCTTCTGCCATATCGGTTGAAGGACCGGGCAACTCCAAAAGGTATGGAGAAATGATCCTGTTGTTTGACACCCCCTAAAGCAACTATCTGGAACTGTCGGGTAAAACAGATGTACCTTTCTGGGGGTCAGGTACCATCTAGTGTGTAGTTCCACTACTGTTTCTTTTATAGACATAGAGCACATGCATTTATGCATGTTTATCGGCATATCAGACCATTCATCTGTGGTAAATTCCTGACCTATTTGTGTTTCCCACCTGACCATCACAGAGGACTTTTCTGGTAAATATAACCCATTTAGGTAACTGTATATATGTAATATGATCCCTTTGTCTCTGGAAGAGTTAGCGCAGATATATTCATAAGATGTAAATCCGGGCCCAATGTTGAGAGGGTTTAAGGAGTCATAAAAATGCCTAATCTGGAGGTATTTAAAAAATTCCCTTCTTGGAACATTATACTGTTGCTGGAGGTGGGAGAAAGAACAGAAATGTGAATCTTGCACCAAGGAGTTAAAGGTAACTAAAGCGTTCAGCTCTCACCAAAGATAATCATTCGGTGAGGTATATGTGGGAAGGAATCATTAATCTCCCAGGAATGATAGTAGAGGTGGTCTCTGGGATGAGAGTTTGAATTTCAGATGGTAAAAAAAGACCATAGTTACATAGTTACATAGTAGGTGAGGTTGAAAAAAGACACAATCCGTCACATCCAACCTATGTGTGTGATTATATGTCAGTATCATTTAATCTAAAATGTTCTAGGAGTTTGTCTGTAATTTGTGATATTACAACACAGGAAGCACCTCCATGGTTAACAGAGGACAGAATTAAAATTAGACTTGAGAAACTTAACATTAATAAATCACCGGGACCAGATGGCTTGCATCCAAGGGTACTTAGGGAACTCAGTCAAGTGATTGCCAGACCGTTGTTCCTAATTTTTACAGATAGTCTACTGACTGGAATGGCACCAGCTGATTGGAGAAAAGCCAGTGTAGCACCAATATTTAAAAAGGGCCCAAAATACATCCCTGGGAATTACAGACCAGTTAGCCTAACATCAATAGTATGTAAACTCTTGGAGGGGATGATAAGGGACTATATACAAGATTTTAGTAATAAGAACGATATCATTAGCAGTAATCAGCATGGATTCATGAAGAATCGTTCTTGCCAAACCAATCTATTAACCTTCTATGAGGAGGTGAGTTGCCATCTAGATAAAGGAAGGCCCGTAGACGTGGTGTATCTGGATTTTGCAAAAGCATTTGACACAGTTCCCCATAAACGTTTACTGTACAAAATAAGGTCCATTGGCATGGACCATAGGGTGAGTACATGGATTGAAAACTGACTACAAGGGCGTGTTCAGAGGGTGGTGATAAATGGGGAGTACTCAAAATGGTCAGGGGTGGGTAGTGGGGTTCCCCAGGGTTCTGTACTGGGACCAATCCTATTTAATTTGTTCATAAACGACCTGGAGGATGGGATAAACAGTTCAATCTCTGTATTTGCAGACGATACTAAGCTAAGCAGGGCAATAACTTCTCCGCAGGATGTGGAAAGCTTGCAAAAAGACCTGAACAAATGAATGGGGTGGGCGACTACATGGCAAATGAGGTTCAATGTAGAAAAATGTAAAATAATGCATTTGGGTGGCAAAAATATGAATGCAATCTATACACTGGGGGGAGAACCTCTGGGGGAATCTAGGATGGAAAAGGACCTGGGGGTCCTAGTAGATGATAGGCTCAGCAATGACATGCAATGCCAAGCTGCTGCTAACAAAGCAAACAGAATATTGGCATGCATTAAAAGGGGGATCAACTCCAGAGATAAATTGATAATTCTCCCGCTCTACAAGGCTCTTGTTCCGGCCACACCTGGAGTATGCTGTCCAGTTCTGGGCACCAGTCCTCAGGAAGGATGTACTGGAAATGGAGCGAGTACAAAGAAGGGCAACAAAGCTAATAAAGGGTCTGGAGGATATTAGTTATGAGGAAAGGTTGCGAGCTCTGAACTTATTCTCTCTGGAGAAGAGACGCTTGAGAGGGGATATGATTTCAATTTACAAATACTGTACTGGTGACCCCACAATAGGGATAAAACTTTTTCGCAGAAGAGAGTTTAATAAGACTCGTGGCCACTCATTAGAATTAGAAGAAAAGAGGTTTAACCCTTAACCTACGTAGAGGGTTCTTTACTGTAAGAGCGGCAAGGATGTGGAATTCCCTTCCACAGGCGGTGGTCTCAGCGGGGACCATTGATAGCTTCAAGAAACTATTAGATAATCACCTGAATGACCGCAACATACAGGGATATACAATGTAATACTGACACATAATCACACACATAGGTTGGACTTGATGGACTTGTGTCTTTTTTCAACCTCACCTACTATGTAACTATGTAACTATGTAACTATCATAATTATCTAGTGGCATCAACCACAGGCTGTGTCTTACCACGTCTGAGTCCACGTCGTGTATCTCTTTGGGTGGAGTGGGGTAATACTGTCCCTTATATACCAGTATAGTTAGCATATCTATCTGTAAAAAAAAGAAAATAGCAAGAAGTGAAAGAAAACATAACATGTAAGCATATAACGAAAAAACTGTGTGGGGTCAGGGGCGTGAGGCCCACCCTGCCATATTGCCTTCTGAGGACCTTGCAGTCCAATACTCAGCCAGTGCTTTATCTCCCAATGGGCCTCTCTGACAGTCTGTGTGTCGGGGAGAGTAGTTCTTCAGGATCCCCCTATTACTAAAACAAGAAGGGAGGGGAGAGTGGTGGTACCAGAAGCTGCTGTGAGTAGGGGGGTCAAACAGGCGGGCGAGCAGAGACTGAGCTAGGGTGCCCGACTTGCAAAAGTCGTATGGGGTGCATGTTGCTGTTAATCTGTGGGGAACAAATGTCCACTGGTAGATGGACTTCCTCTGCTGTCGTGGATCAAGCCTCCATATCCCTGGATCTACGCTGATTTCTCCTTTCTCTCTGCGGTGATGGGGTGGCCCAGATCGGAGTTAATCGGGGAGTAGAGGGAAGTTTCAGGGTGTTGAGTGATTCCATCAGGCCTAATTTGACGAGTAAGTCCTTGCCCTCAGATAGATTGAATGCTGTGTATGTGGTGCCATTATGTGGTACCATGAGCTTGAAGGGGAAGACCCATCTATATTTAATCCTGGCTGATTGCAGGACCGCCTTTACTTCTTTCATCTGTCGCATCTTGTCCAGAGTCACTTGGGAGATATCCGGGTAGATTTGAATTATGGTCCCCTTGTATCTGATTATGGGGGTGGCGCAAGAGGTCTGAAGTATCTCCTCTTTGACCAGAAAGTCCTTAAGACATATTACTATGTCCCTGGGGGGTTTCTCTGGAGGGGGTTTCAGCTGAAGGGCCCTGTGGATTCTATCGCAGGTAAAGGCCTTGTCTGCGTGTTCTGATAGCAATGAGTGGAATATGGCCTTCACTGCAGTGGGAAAATCTACAACCGTCTCTGGGACCCCCGCACTCTGATATTACTTCTTCTGTTGCGATTGTCTAAGTCCTCGAGATGGGTTTGCAGCTGGAGGACAGTATCTGAGAGTGCCTCGTGATCGTTACGCAGATCCACATATGCCAGATGAAGCTCATCATGCTTCGTTTCTAGCTTGTCAGTGAGGCCTCCTAGCGTGGCTATCTCCTGTGTCAGGGTGCTGGTAGATTTGTGTAGCTCTGCTTGGAACTTGCGGGCCAGTCTATCATACATTGTGGAGAGACTATCCTCCAGGTCGGCCTTAGTGAGGTGGGGAGTGTACTCACTGTGGTCCGGAATCGTAGGCTGTGAGGCTGCTGGTGCTGGGGAGACCTTGTGGGCCTGTGTCTGCTGGGCGCCATCTTTGGTCATTGCTGTTTGTTCCCGTACACGGAGCAGCGGTCTTTTTCTTGCCGTTCCTGGAGTTCGGCATGCACCGCCTTCTCCCTCAGGGGTACTGCTGTGTAAAGTGCTGAGATTTGGTGCTCTTTGGCCCCAGGAAATAGGTTTAAGTCTTCGCTTCCCTCTGAGCTCCGGTGACTAGCTTCCGCCCAGTTTCGTGCCATGCATGCTCCCTAAAATCTGTTCACCTTAATGTATCACCTGCCAGTAAACACTGTGAAACCAGTGAACGGCAATGGTGTTAAGTTACTAAAAGGTCTCATTTACACAAGCAGAACTTTCTGCAAAATGATGGGTCACTTTTCAAAGGGCAGTAGATGCAGCAGCTGCAACTGAATAGGGATTTTGACTGGGGATGCCTCAATTGCGGGCAATGTGTTTGGGTTGTGTTTGCGGCGTGACCCCTTTTACTCGAACGGGACGCGTTTGGCGGGAGGTACTACCTGGCAGACATGACCTATATACATTTTGCACCACAATGTGCATGTTAACCTGCTCATGTTAACCTGCAGCTTGGCGGGTAGAGAACAGTAAAACCCACGTCTTAACTGGCTATTTTTACCACCCCCCAGCTGCCCATGTAGGTCTAAAAAGCCTAGCCAGGTTTTAAAACATAGAAGCAAATATAGAGTGCACAAATCTGGTATCATGATACATATTCTTTATTGGAATAAAAAGATAACATATTCCACTCACATTTTTGTAGGCTTAAACATGACTTTGTAGATAGCCTTTATACTCTGCATAAGAAGAGAAGCAGTCAGGGCAGGAGCCTCTACAGTTACTGCTATAAAGCCATTGGCCGTGGCCGTTGGTCTGCATGCGCTGAGTATAAAGACCATGTACAAAGTGATGTTTAAGCCTGCAAAATGTGAATAGAATATTTTATCTTCTTAATCCAATAAAGAATATGTCTTATGGTGCCAGATCTGTGCGCTCTCTTTTTTGTTTTTATGTTTTGAAGTTTTTTTTTTTCAGCTTTTTTCATTCCTCGTGCTATTAACAGAAAGCTTGGTGCATGCTGAACTTTTACAGAACTATACTTCTGAAAAATGCCCAAAAATGGTTGGTTAAGCATGGAGTTAACGAGTTTCTCAATAATTCAATTTAATAGCCAGTTTGCAATAGCTTTGTAAATACTTAATGGAGCGCCGCTGCAAGCGCCGATGATGCGGCTCTGGTGGACCCACTTTAAACAGGCTGCAGGCGTAAATGCTAATGCAATGCAGTTGAAATATACTGGCTAAGGGCTGCGCGCCTCAAAACCTATCCAGGTGCGAGAGCGATGAAAAGCGGCCTCAGCCTTAGCTCCTCCTGATAGGCCACGCCCTCTGACACATTTCCCACTGCCCCAGGGGCTTAGTCATAGGGCAAAATGCATCAGAGGGCATTGCCTATTGGGAGGAGCTAAGGCAGGGGTTGCTTTTCATCTCTCTTGCACCTGGAATGGTTTTGAGGTGTGCAGCATTTACCCAAGTTTGCAGCAGTTGTCATTTAGGGCCCAGGTTGGTGTCATACATTTACATAGGACTAAAGTGCTAATGCACACCTACTACCAGTAGCTCCACTAGATCCTATAAAAATCAGAAATTAAGTTCAGTGTAGATGGATGCAGGTGAAAGGGGTTATCCGGAGCAAGAGGAATAAAGGGCAATCCAACCTGCCTGTCCAACAGCTACCAATAAATTCGCAAATTTATAGATCTCTGCCTGTCAGACTCTAAATCTGAAGGCAATTTCCTATTGCAGCGTGACTGTGCCCTTGTGCACAAAGCCAGCTCCATAGAGACATGGATTGATGAGTTTGATGTGGAGGAACTCAAGTAGTCTACAAAGAGGCCTGAACTCCATTCTACTAAACACTGATTGCTAGCCAGATCTTCTCATCCAACATCAGTACCTGACCTCATAATTGCTCTTTTGGCTAAATAGGCTAAATAGGCTTTAATTCTCACACACATTCCAACATTTTGTTTGTAGTCTTCTTAGAAGCCTGGAGACTGTTATACAAGGGAAAGGGTTGCAATTCCATATTAAGTCTCTAGGCTACCCTAAACACATGGGGAAAGGCACTTGACAGGTTGGGCTGGAAGGCAGGAAAAAGGTTGAGAAAGGTCAGGGAATAGTTTAAGGATATAATGTAGGGAACAGGGATGAGGTGGTTATAACCGGGAAACCTTGAGGAAAACAGCAAGGTGAGCAATTTGACCCACCCTCTTGGTAATAGTGTGGTTATGGCAATGATTAAAACATTTGGGGAACTGAGGTAAAGGAAGAGGATGGGCTACTTGTGGGGCATGTTGTATTTTTGTCATAACATCTACAGGTCTTTGATTTTGCTGAAAAAGTAGGCTTCTTGGCAATGTTTGGATAGATGGTTTAACCTTAATGGTCACAGATATGTACGATTGTGTAGTGTTCATGAAGGCAGTAATTACTAAGGTTTATTCCAGGTAAACAATTGTGTAAAATGACTTGTGTGTACACACCAAGCTGGTTGTGAATGGCTGGTGGGGGTTTACAACTGAACATGACATTGGGTGGCGCTGTCAAGGACCTGGCTTTAATGCTTGCATTAAATGATGCCATTATTATTATAATGTTATTTAATAAAAGCTGTGGACATAAAACTCCAATGAAAATAACTTGTGTCATGGGGGTTGATTTACTAAAACTGGAGATTGCAAAATCTGGTGCAGCTGTACATGGTAGCCAATCAGCTTCTAACTTCAGCTTGTTTAATTAAGCTTTGACAGAATAAAAAAAAAAATAAAAAAACTGGAAGCTGATTTGTTTAAATGCAGAGCTGCACCAGATTTTAAACTCTCTAGTTTTAGTATGGTGCTATGGTCACTTGCCTGCAAACATTTAGCCATATAGTGTAGACAAAATAGCGCTAAGCATGAGCATCCTAAATGTAGAAGAAGAAGAGTCACCAGCACCCAATTGAAGATCAAGGAATAATGTAGATTCTAGAAGAATATAGACGAAGAATAATCACCAGAACTCAAATGATGAAGAAGAGTCACCAGAACTCAAATGAAGATCACAAACCAACATAGTTTTTAGTCATATCTTCCCACATCAGTCAACTATAACCAATGTTCTGGGGCCTCTCAGAATCCCTTCCTCACGATGATACAGTGACAGCAATCAATGTGTCGCCTTTAGGGACCCTGTAAACATTGACTGCATCTGACTGATATGATGTGATAGGAATAAATCTACATTATTTATTTATCGTCAATCTGGTCCTGGATAATCTTCTTCTTCTATATTCTACATTATTTCTTGAACTTCCTTTGGGTCCTGATGACTCTTCTTCCTCTATATTCTATGTTATTTCTTGATCTTTAATTGAGTGCTGGTGACTCTTCTATACTCTTCCACATTCTGTGTTATTTCTTGATCTTCAGTTGGGTGCTGGTGACTCTTCTCCCTCTTCTAGATTCTTCTATATTCTACATTATTTACTTTTGAGTGCTGGTGACCCTTCTTCGTCTTCTATAGTCTTCTACATTCTCTGTTATTTTTTGATCTTCAATTGAGTGCTGTTGACTCTTTTATCTAAATTCTTCAATATTCAATGTTATTTCTTGATCTTCAGTTGGGTACTGATGAATCTTCTCCTTCTAGATTCTTCCAAATTTTATATTATTTCTCGATCTTCAGTTGGGTGATGGTGACTCTTCTTCCTCTTCTAAATTCTTCTATATTCTATGCTATTTCTTGATCATTAATTGAGTGCTGGTGACTCTTTTTCTATAGTCTTCTACATTCTACGTTATTTCTTGATCTTCACTTGAGTGCTGGTGACTCTTCATCTTATAGTCTTCTATTTTCTACATTATTTAATTAATCTTCAATTCAGTGATGGTGGCTTTTCTTCTTCTTTATTCTATGTTATTTCTTGATCTTCAATTGAGTGATAGGGACTCTTCTTCTCTTTATGTGTTTTTGCATGACGCCAGCCACTGCTGTCACTACGATCCCTGTCCGGTTACATTGGTGTCAACACTGTATAGAGTGCAACCCATTACTGTACTATTCTAAATTCAGAAGGACTGAATCAGATGTCCTTGTGACCCAATGCACACTGTCAACCAGCAGGTCTCTGATGTTCCTAGGGTAACACCAGCTTACTTCCTGTGAAGACACCAGATGAGGAAGGAACCACCGAGCCCAAAGCTGGCCATACATGGGTCAAAATTAGGCCACTTCAGCAGGAACCAGAAGGATTTCGATCCATGTATGGCCATTCCCCTTCATGAGAAATCAATCTATTAATCAGCTTCTCATGAACTTCATGAACTGTCTAGTTGGAAATTTTTGCTTTGATCAACACATGCAGCTAATTGGCTGCAGCGCTGATCAGTGTATTCTGACTGTCAGAATACAAAGACACAGCAGGGAGGATTCTCCCATTCATCTTGAATGTGTGGATGTGGGAACGATTCAGAATTGCCAGCTTTAGAGACAATAGAAGTCCATAACACCAAGTCTTATATGTCTTACATACAATTACAAAGAGCTTTAGAAAATGTAGATGCAATAGTTATCAGTTTATAATAATCCTATTCCGTGTTGATTTTTTCTATATCCTCACCCTGTTCATACAACTTAATTAATAGCAAAGAAAAATTGCATGCATATCTGTATACAAGCAAATATATACCGTACATATATCCTGAGCAACAAATAGCCCAGGGGGGTATTCCCACATGAAGGTTTTAACAACATGCAAATAATGTGTGCGAGTAATGTATATGATATACGCATCTGGCAATTATCAGTGGAACAAAATATTTACCATCAGCATCAGTAAAATGAGAGTGAGAGCCGGAGCACTATATTAGCATTTTATAATGGGTTTTAATGAAATATAGCCCATTGCTTTCAGTCAGAGGAAATCCTGCAGATTGCAAACACATGGACAAATTGAAATGCCTACACGACTTACTTCCTCTCCATCTCCTCTTACAATGAACTAATTGTCAGTGTAGAGAATGCAATTGTGGGTTACTGATTGGTATTCATATAGGTGATTGTTTAAATTTTAAAAAATACCTGTAATGTTCAGTCACTCGTGTATATTAGATTGATACATCTATAAAATCATTGTCATGCTATATAGCCTTAACCCCTTCTCACCCGCAATCTACCGTATATATGTGAGTATAGGCCGACCCGAATATAAGCTGAGGCACCTAATTTTACCACAAAAAACTGGGAAAACTTATTGACTAGAGTATAAGCCTAGGGTGGGAAAATGCAGCAGCTATTGGGTAAACAATGCCCCATCTGCAGCCTCACTGTGCCCATTTGCAGCCTCACTGTGCCCATTTTCAGCCTCATTGTGCCCATTTGCAGCCTCACTGTGCCCATTTGCAGCCTCACTGTGCCCATTTTCAGCCTCATTGTGCCCATTTGCAGCCTCACTGTGCCCATTTGCAGCCTCTTTGTGCCCATTTGCAGCCTCTTTGTGCCCATTTGCAGTCTCACTGTGCCCATTTGCAGCCTCCATTTGCCCATTTGCAGCCTCACTGTGCCCATTTGCAGCCTCATTGTGCCCATTTGCAGCCATACCTTTGATTACTAAAACAGCGGGTGTCTCCCTCTGTGTTATGCAGTCTGTTCGTTGGCTGTCCATTGTAACAAAGCCCGCCTCCTTCTCGTCCATGATAGAACACTGATACAGTTTCCCAGCATTGTATCAGTGTTCCTCTATCACGGACGAGGAGGAGGCAGGGCTTTGTTACAAAGGACATCACTGAACAGACTGCATAACACAGGTGGAGACACTCGCTGTTTTAGTAATCAAAGGTACGGCTGCAAATGGGCACAATGAGGCTGCAAATGGGCACAGTGAGGCTACAAATGAGCACAGTGAGGCTGCAAATGGGCACAGTAAGGCTGCAAATGGGCACAGTAAGGCTGCAAATGGGCACAAAGAGGCTGCAAATGGGCGCAAAGAGGCTGCAAATGGGCACAGTGAGGCTGCAAATGGGCACAGTGAGGCTGCATCCCCACTCAAGACCCCCATTCGAGACCCTGACTTGAGTATAAGCTGAGGAGGGGTTTTCAGCCTAAAAAATGGGCTGAAAAACTCAGCTTATACTCGAGTATATACGGTATATATTAACATTGCCTGGCATGATGCCCCATGATGAGAATACCTGGATATACGTTCTCCCCTTTGAAAACCAGTAGCTGACACTTTGAGTGGCTGCCGCCTCTCAATTATAGCTGACAGCTATGGTCATCAATGGCCATTGGACCAATGATACTGGTTCTTGACCATGTGATCACATGCAGGCTAAAGGCTCCATTGACAAAAAATGAAAGCCTACCACCTTCAGGCTATAATGGTTATCTGCGGTGGCATCTATTTAAAGCAGAATTAAACTCCACATTTTGAAAAATTGTTTTTATAATAGAAGAGGTGGTCTCTTCTGTCATAGATGCTTCTCCCTGCCTGTCAGCAGTAATGTACACTGAGCCACATGTGCACCAGAGAATGTGTGCATGTGTGCATGCGTGAGAGTGACGTCATCACGCTGGTCATTCAAGTGACTGACCAGAGTGAACCTGGAAAGAAGAGCGAGGATGGAAGTGCCCTGGACCAGTGGTGCATACTAGCACATTATGGCATACACCACCTGGGAGCCCATTAAAAAATAAAAATAAATGGAGTTTAATTCTGCTTAATAGATAAAAAAACACACACATTTTCACATTTGTCAGCCTATAATAAAAACAGAACAGTTTTTTTTTTCTACAAAATAAACATCTTATATGGCCTTAAACATATCTAGAATTCAAGTATGCAAATTAGCCATAGAGGTAATGTTAAGTTGACAAGCACTTTCCAAAACCATGGACATTATGGTCCCAAAAATTCAGGGACAATGTTAGCCCTGCCCATGGTCCACAGTTCATCCACCAACTTTCTTGGTGGGCATGCTCCATTTCTAAATATGCAGAGACCGCTCATCACACCTACTTCATGGGTTTGTCCTTCCCAGAGCCCGCCTGTAAATATGCTAGGGCCACCAACTCAAGGCCCTAATTCCTGCAGTTAATGATTTTTTGAGTTACTGCACATGTGCAGTAACTAAAAAAAGCAATTGATGCTGTAATCCCAGAACATGGGTCAGGACACAGCATTGGCAGGACAGAGGGACAAAATGCAGGATGTCTCAGCAAATCAAGCATAGTTGGCGTATGTGTTTATAAAAAGTTGCCATCTCTTTGTAGCTATAACAGTCTTTACTCTTCTAGAAAGGCTTTCCACAAGAATTTTGAGTGTGTCTGGGGAAGTGGGTGCCCATTAATCTAAAAGAACACGGATGTTGGATGAGAAGACCTGGCTTGCAATAGAGGTTCAAATTCGTCCCAAGGCTGTTTGATAGAGTTGACCTCTGAGCTCTGTGCAGACTATTCAAGTTCCTCTATGCCAAATTCATCAAACCATATCTTTATAGTGCTGGCTTTGTGCACAGAGGAACAGAAAAGGGCCTTCACCAAACTATTGCCACAGGACCTGATGTTGGATGAGAAGACCCAGCTGGTAGTCAATGTTCTATTTCATCTCTAAGGTGTTCAGGAGAATTAAGGTCAGAGCTTTGTGCAAAACACTCAAGTTCCTCCACACCGAAATGGTCAAACCATGTCTTTATGAAGCTGGCTTTATACAAGGGGCACAGTCATGTTGGAACAGAAAATGTCCCATCACCAAACTATTGCCGTAGGTACTGATGTTGGATGAAAGGACCCAGCTGGCAGTCAAAGTTCCATTTTATCCTAAAGGTGTTCAGTAGGATTAAGGTCAGGCTTTGTGCAGGACACTCAGGTTCCTCCACACCAAACTGGTAAAACCATGTCTTTATGAAGCTGGCATTGTACAAGGGGCACAGTCATGCTGGAACAGAAAAGGTTCCTTCACCAAACTATTGTCATAGGCACTGATGTTGGATGAGAAGACCCAGCTGGCAGTCAAAGCTCCATTTTATCCCAAAGGTGTTCAGTAGGGTTGAGATCAGGGCTTTGTGCAGGACACTCAAGTTCCTGAGCATCACACCTATATAAATGTGTTGGGCATCCCATTGCAAAACCATCGACATTAATATTGAAGTGACCCCCTTTGTGGATAAAGCAGCCCCCACTCTTCTTGGAAGGCTTCCCACAAGATCTTAGAGTGTCTCTGTGGTTATTCAGCCAAAAAAAAACTTTTGTGAGTTTAGAGAAGACCTGGCTCACACTCGACCATCCAATTCATCCAAATGGTGTTCAACAAGGTTGAGGTACAGGATGCTCAAGTTCCTCCACTCCAAACTGATCAAACTATGTCTTTATGGAGCTGGCTTTGTACAAGGGGCACAGACTTGCTGGAACAGAAAAAGCCCTTCACAAAACTATTGCCACAGGTACTAATGTTAGATGAGAAGACCCGTCTGGGTCTTCTCACAAGGGGCACAGTCAAGACAAGGGGCACAGCCATGCTGGGACAGAAAAGAACCTTACCACAAAGTTGGAAGCTCATTCCCTAAAATGTCTTTTTATGTTGTAGCATTAACAGTACCCTTCATTGAAAACTCCTAAACGTAATCATTAGGTGGGGGCTGTTCACATATTTTCAGCCATATAGGTAGGCGTGATGGTCAGATGGTCATATCCCGTAGCTCTCTTCCTAATTATACAATCTTAGGGCACTAAGATAGCTTGAATACTTTTGGTTATAGAGTATATTTCATGGCAAGTAAAGGCTCAGAATTTTACTACGCCTGTTGCGGAGAGCCCTTTTCTCCATGTTATTTTCCCCTAGAAGCAGTAGGTGGCAGTGTTTCATTTCGGAACGTTCTCTTCCCAGATCCATTGCGGAACTCTTTAATAGTCTGCGATGCAATGTTATATCCCAGGGTGAGCAGGCACTGCATCATTAACCATCCTGCCTACCTGGCCGCAACATTAGAGCGTGTCTTCCTCTAAGGTGACAAAAACTCATAATTAAATCATTTGGAACAAGTCTTCTTCTTCTCTTTTTTTTTCATTATTTTATTAAACTGCAAGAGGACAAAATAACAGCATTGCTGAATGAATTGGTAAACACATAAAGAATTTTTATTTTAAAGGTGAGGTCAACCGGGTCATTTTTTTTTTTTGTTCCTCGCTGCAAAATCCTTCATTGGTTTGCTTCAGAAATCCCAGATTTCAGCTAAGTTCTTGAAGCAAGGGGATGCACTGGAAATTATGAAAACACGTGTTTAGCCTGCGCTGTTTAAAGAGAACCTGTCGTAAAAGAAATGTGTAGGCCTCCATTCAACAACTTCATTAAAAAGTACTAATTGGCTGTTATAATATACTTTTTTGCTTTAATACTTTCCAGGTTGCTGACCTGAGGCAAGAGATAACTCCTAAATCGATTAACACTTTCCATGCAGTGACTAAGCAAGCGGCTAGATATTTTAGGCTAGTCATGGTACCCTCAACATTTTTCTCATGGAAGGTTCCTTTAAATAAGTATTTTTTTCAGGGCTTTTCAGCTTTAGCCTATAGTTGCATATAGGACATAACTTCTTGGCTTTAGCTGCATATAGAACATAACTTCTTGGCAGGTAATTAAGGGCCTATTTACCTCTTTATGACGCATTAGTGTACATACACTTTATTGCCAAAAGTACTGGGACGCCTGCCTTTACACGCACATAAATTCTAATGGCATCCCAGTCTTATGCCGCGTACACACAATCGGACTTTCTGCCAACAAAACCATGGATTTTTTGTTCGAAGGTTGTTGGCCCAAACTTCTCTTGCATACACACGGTCGCACAAATGTTGGCCAACAATTACTAACGTGGGAACACTGTGACGTACAAGACGTACGACGAACCGAGAAAAAAAGAAGTTCAATAGCCAGTGCGGCTCCTTCTGCTTGATTCCGAGCATGCGTGAACTTTTGTTGCGACGGACTTGTGTACACACGATTGGACTTTCCGACAACAAAGTTTCATTGGCGGAAAATTTTAGAACCTGCTAGCCAACATTTGTTGGCGGAAAGTCTGACAGCAAATGTTCGATGGAGCAACAACCTCACATCCAACATTTCCCATCGGAAAATCCCACCGTGTCTACGCGGCATAAGTCTGGGCGAGTTGGGGGTGGGGGAACTTGACTGGCCTGCACAGAGTCTTGACCTCAACCAAGCTCAACCGACCTGACCTGACCGTTAGAACACCTTTGGAATGAATTTGAGCGCAGACTAAGAGCCAGGCCTTGTCGTCCAACATCAGTGCCTGACCTCACAAATGCGCTTGTGGAAGAATGGTCAAACATTCCCATAGACACACTCCTAAACCTTTTGGACATCCTTCCCAGAAGAGTTGAAGCTGTTATAGCTGCAAAGGGTGGGCCAACTCAATATTGAACCCTACGGACTAAGACTGGGATGCCATTAAAGTTCATGTGCGTGTAAAGGCAGGCGTCCCAATACTTTTTGCATAATAGTGTACGTTAATGCATGTTATGTTGCGTGATAATATGCATTGTGTTAAGGCAGTCCATTTCCCTACACCTTCCTTCCAACCCCCTCTAGTCTATCCTTACAGACATTTTTCCCCATTACCTCGTAAAGCCAGATATGCTCACCGCGGATTGCCCCATCTAGACTCCCCGCTGCTGGTTCTGGTTTGAGGAACCGCTAATCCAGTGCTACAAGGGCGCCCCAAGATGCTGCCATCCGTTTGTGATGGCGTCTTCTCTCTTGAGGGTATTCTGCCATTGGCCATCCAAAAGGAAGTGTCCAAGCCATCTAAAGTGGACCCAGCAATGATGTGGACACCCAAAGAAGGATCTATCCAGGAAGTACACCGAGGAGGAGAGGGCTCAGGTCGGCTGCTTCACATGGCTGAGGCTTAAGGTAAGTAAAAAAGGGCATTTAGCAATGTTTTATTTACTTTTTACTAAAGTGATCAGTTAGAGGGGATTGGGAAAGAGGGATGAGAGGGGGATGTTTTCATTGCAGTGAAGGTCAGGTTGGACATTTTGTCATGCAATGGCATCCATTCCAGCGCGCTACAATGCAGATGCGTTGCCTAGGTATGTTGGTGTGTCTTCCAAAATAAATGCACCGCAATGCTTGTTCCACACACGTTACCGCAAAGTGTAAGTGTAAGTAGGCCCCCAAACATACATGTTTGCACCATGATCTTTCATAAGAAAGATCTTTAGTTGGTCATGTTTTTCAAAGCCTTTTGGTAAATAGGGCCATGTAAGGACACCTAACGATGGCAAAGCTTTCCAATGGGGATACAGACAAAGGCTAGTTTATAGTAGAGTGGTGTTGGGTTAAAACCCCTGTTAAGTTTTTATTGTTGTCTGTGACTTTCTGTCCTGGTGACATCCCCCCCATAAAGTGAGTTAAAAATGTTATCAATGAAGTCACAGACAGCAATAACAAACACATTGACAAAATGTTTGACTCTTCCCTACTGAACAAAAAAAAAAAGAGAAAAAAACCTTACTTGGAAGGACCCTTTATGAATTCACTTGAGCTGAACCACCCAACCACCCAGGAGATCACCAAATCAAAACATAGCTCCACCACTGTCCAGGTCGGTTGTTTGGCTCATCACTACTCATGACTTAAATGATGATCCTGATGTTCATAGTCGTGCGCACGGGGTGTGTCGGGTGTGCCTGAGCACACCTTAATCTCCCCACCTGTGCCAGCCAGGGCTTTTTTCTGGTGAAACTGCTGGGTTTGCTAATAGACACTCACTGGCAGTGACAGTGCTGCCAGTGAGACAATTTTGATTGGTATGTATACTCCTAGACTTACTCTATGAGAACTTCAGTCGCGGAGTAAGCTGACAGCTGGACGCATTTCCCGATGCTCCTTCTATAGTTCCGGCAAGTGATCTCTTACTGTAGGTGGTGGAGTGATACAGCTGCACTCCACCTGCCCTCCAGTGCCTCTTCTGCTGTCATGGGATAGGAGGTAAGCAGCACCTAGTGGGGAACATGGCCGAATCTAAAATCTAAAAAGGGGCACTGTGTCATACACTGATGTAAGGGCCACTGTGCCATGCTCTGATGTAAGGGGCACTGTGCATGCTCTGATGTAGGGGCGCTACTGTGCCGTTCTCTAATGTAAGGGGCACTGTGTCATGCTCTGATGTCAGGGCACTACTATGCCATGCTCTGATGAAAGGGGTCACTGTGCCATGCTCTGATGTCAGAGGGCACTACTGTGCCATGCTCTGATGTCAGGGGGCACTACTGTGCCATTCTCTGATTTTGGGGCACTACTGTGCCATGCTCTGACTTCAGGGGCACTGTACCATGCTCTGACTTCAGGGCACTACTGTACCATGCTCTGATGTAAGGGGTCACTGTGCCATGCTCTGATGTCAGGGGGCACTACTGTGCCATGCTCTGATGTCAGGGCACTACTGTGCCATGCACTGTGCCATGCTCTGATGTAAGGGACACTGTGTCATGCTCTGATGTTAGGTGCATGGTGTCATGCTCTGATGTCAGGGCACTACTGTGCTATGCTCTGATGTCAGGGCAATACTGTGCCATGCTCTGATGTCAGGGGGCACTGTGCCATGCTCTGATGTAAGGGACACTGTGTCATGCTCTGATGTAAGGGACACTGTGTCATGCTCTGATGTCAGGGGGGCACTGTGCCATGCTCTTATGTCAGGGGGGCACTGTGCCATGCTCTGATGTGAGGGGCACTGTGCCATGCTCTGATGTAAGGTGCACTGTGTCATGCTCTGATGTCCGGAAACTACTGTGCCATGCCCTGATGTCAGGGGGGCACTGTGTCATGCTCTGATGTAAGGGGCACTGTGCCATGCTCTGATGTAAGAGACACTGTGTCATGCTCTGATGTCAGGGGGGCACTGTGCCATGCTATCATGTTGGGGCACCACTTTGCCATGCTATGATGTCGGGGCACTACTGTGCCATGCTATGATGTCGGGGCACTACTGTACCATGCTCTGATGTAAGGGGCACTACTGTGTCATGCTCTGATGCCGGGGCACTGTTTCATGTGCTGATGTAAGGGACACTGTGCCATGCTCTTATGTTAGTGAAAACTGCCATACTCTGATGTAAGGGGGCACTCTGCCCCTCTGCGGGCAATCTGGTACTAACTGACACTGTCTGGCAGGGACACGAACTGACACTGATGTCACTAGTGACACTAATACAGTGATCAGTGATAATACTGTACAGTGTACTAATGCCAGGAAAAGGGTTAAAATCAAGGGGTTAACTGTGTGTCTATCAATGTGAAAAAGTGTGCTGCTTTTACTTACTAATCTGGCTGTTTTTTCTCCCTGCTTTTCAGGGAGAAGAAAGGGTGAGATCACTATTCCTATGTACACAGAGTTCTGTGTGTTTGTGTGAAATATATATATTTATAAAATCGGGTGTGTTTTAGCTTCTGTTTGGGGTGCACACCCTAATGCAATAGGCTGCGCACACCTATGCTGATGCTATTAGTGCCAATAAGACCACTGTGCCAAAAATGCCTTGTATCAAATCAGCAATTGTATGTGTAGCACCAGAAAAAAAACATTGTAAATATGTTTCAAATGTACAATTTCACTTGATTGTCAAAAATCCAATGTATTGGAAGGCGTGAAGGGCTGAAGATGAAGTCATTTGTCTGGTGTGGGTTCAAAGGAGACATTTCATTCCTCCCAGCTAACAGCTAAGATGAAGAAGAGCCTATCCGTGTGATAAAAAGATAGATAGATTGCTTTGCCCTGCCTCCAGAAGAAAATTATATTTGAGAGCTTAGGGAGCGAGAATTCAAATGTCCAGTCTAAATATTGAGCAGGGCCCAGCCAGTCCCTGGGAAGGGGTGCCCAGGTGGTTGCTGGTAGACATGTGCGCCGTCAATAAATTCGTTTTGTTTCATTCCTTTCCGTTTCGTATTAGTCGTTAATTTGTATTTCACAATTTGTGTCTGAAATTCAATTTGGATTTGTACGAAATATGAATTTTCGTTAGGTTCGTTAACTTTTCGTAACAATTATGAACATTCGTTATGATGAATTTAAAAAGCAAAAAAATACCTTTCTCAATATGGTAGTCATCAGACTCATTATGCTCATTATGAGGGGCTCCCACCATCCCTGTGCTGTGCTCATTATGAGGGGCTCCCACCATCCCTGTGCTGTGCTCATTATGAGGGGCTCCCACCATCCCCATGCTGTGCTGACTTCCTGGGTTTTTAAGTTCATCATAACGAATAATCGTAATTCTTATGACAATAATAAAATGATATTAACGAACATTATTTTGTCCAATTCTGAATCTCCCATCGACTACCAGTACCAGTCTCCCACTCCCATATTAAAAAAGGTAATTTTCCCAACCCTCACTCAGCAGTAGGGATGAGCTTCGAGTTCGAACATTGGCTGTTCGCAAGTGCGCCGAACAGCGAACAATTTGGGGTGTTCGCGGCAAATTCGAATGCCGCGGAACACCCTTTAAAAGTCTATGGGAGAAATCAAAAGTGCTAATTTTAAAGGCTTATATGCAAGTTATTGTCATAAAAAGTGTTTGGGGACCTGGGTCCTGCCCCAGGGGACAAGGATCAATGCAAAAAAAAGTTTTAAAAACTGAAGTTTTTTCAGGAGCAGTGATTTTAATAATGCTTAAAGTCAAACAATAAAAGTGTAATATCCCTTTAAATTTCGTAGCTGGGGGGTGTCTATAGTATGCCTGTAAAGGGGCGCATGTTTCCCGTGTTTAGAACAGTCTGACAGCAAAATGACATTTCGAAGGAAAAAAGCTATTTAAAACTACTCGCGGCTATTGCATTACCGGACCGACAATACACATAGAAGTTCATTGATAAAAACGGCATGGGAATTCCCCACAGGGGAACCCTGAACCAAAATTTAAAAAAAAAATGATGTGGGGGTCCCCCTAAATTCCATAACAGACCCTTCAGGTCTGGTATGGGTTTTAAGGGGAACCCCGCGCCAAAAAAAAAAACGGCGTGGGCCCCCCCAAAAATCCATACCAGACCCTTATCCGAGCACGCAACCTGGCAGGCTGCAGGAAAAGAGGGGGGGACGAGAGAGCGCCCCCCCTGAACCATACCAGGCCACATGCCCTTAACATTGGGAGGGTGCTTTGGGGTAGCCCCCCAAAACACCTTGTCCCCATGTTGATGAGGACAAGGGCCTCATCCCCACAACCTTGGCCAGTGGTTGTGGGGGTCTGCGGGCGGGGGGCTTATCGGAATCTGGAAGCCCCCTTTAACAAGGGGACCCCCAGATCCCGGCCCCCCTGTGTGAAATGGTAAGGGGGTACCATTTCACTAAAAAACTGTCAAAAATGTTAAAAATGACAAGAGACAGTTTTTGACAATTCCTTTATTTAGATTCTTCTTCTTTCTTCTATCTTCCTTCATCTTCTTCTTCTTCTTCTGGTTCTTCTGGCTCTTCTGGTTCTTCCTCCGGCGTTCTCGTCCAGCATCTCCTCCGCGGCGTCTTCTATCTTCTTCTCCTCGGGCTGCTCCGCACCCATGGCATGGGGGGAGGCTCCCGCTCTTCTCTTCATCTTCATCTTCTTCATCTTCTTCTTTTCTTCTCTTCTTCTCTTCTTCATTTACTTCTCCGGGCCGCTCCACATCCATGCTGGCATGGAGGGAGGCTCCTGCTGTGTGACGGCGTCTCCTCGTCTGACGGTTCATAAATAACGGGGGGCAGGGCCACCCGGTGACCCCGCCCCCCTCTGACGCACGGTGACTTGACGGGACTTCCCTGTGACGTCACGGGGAATGCCACAGGGAAGTCCCGTCATGTCCCGTGCGTCAGAGGGGGGCGGGGTCACCGGGTGACCCCGCCCCCGTTATTTAAGAACCGTCAGATGGGGAGACGCCGTCACACAGCGGGAGCCTCCCTCCATGCCAGCATGGATGCGGAGCGGCCCGGAGAAGAAAATGAAGAAGAGAAGAAGAGAAGAAAAGAAGAAGATGAAGAAGATGAAGAGAAGAGCGGGAGCCTCCCCCCATGCCATGGGTGCGGAGCGGCCCGAGGAGAAGAAGATAGAAGATGCCGCGGAGGAGATGCTGGACGAGAACGCCGGAGGAAGAACCAGAAGAGCCAGAAGAACCAGAAGAAGAAGAACAAGAAGATGAAGGAAGATAGAAGAAAGAAGAATAATTTAAATAAAGGAATTGTCAAAAACTGTCTCTTGTCATTTTTAAAATTTTTGACAGTTTTTTAGTGAAATGGTAGGGGTACAAGTACCCCCTGACCATTTCACACAGGGGGGGCCGGGATCTGGGGGTCCCCTTGTTAAAGGGGGCTTCCAGATTCCGATAAGCCCCTCGCCCGCAGACCCCCACAACCACCGGCCAGGGTTGTGGGGATGAGGCCCTTGTCCTCATCAACATGGGGACAAGGTGTTTTGGGGGGCTACCCCAAAGCACCCTCCCAATGTTGAGGGCATGTGGCCTGGTACGGTTCAGGAGGGGGGGGCTCTCTCGTCCCCCCCTCTTTTCCTGCGGCCTGCCAGGTTGCGTGCTCGGATAAGGGTCTGGTATGGATTTTTGGGGTGACCCCACGCCATTTTTTTTGGGACCCCCACGTCATTTTTTTTTTACATTTTGGCCGGGATTCCCCTTAATATGCATACCAGACCTGAAGGGCCTGGTATGGAATTTAGGGGGACCCCCACGTCATTTTTTTAAAAATTTTGGTTCGGGGTTCCCCTGTGGGGAATTCCCATGCCGTTTTTATCAATGAACTTCTATGTGTATTGTCGGACCGGCAATGCAATAGCCGCGAGTAGTTTTAAATGGCTTTTTTCCTTCCAAATGTCATTTTGCTGTCAGACTGTTCTAAACACGGGAAACATGCGCCCCTTTACAGGCATACTATAGACACCCCCCAGCTACAAAATTTAAAGCGGGGGTCCACCTATCTATTTTTTTTTTTTTTTTTGAGTTCATTCACAAACTTTTCTTCTCAGCATTACATACTCACATATTGTGTGTAATATGTCCGCCTGTGTCAGATTTTGTCGGAAAGAATAACTTATATTATTCACTGCAGGCGGTTTCCATCTTCATTGTGGGCATTTGAAGCCCACAAGCATTTATTTCCTGGATGCGGTGAATGCTCCCAGCATTCACCGCTCATTCCCGCACATGCTCAGTGGCATCCTGGGAAGCCTGAGACTAGCTCCCAGGAGTCTGGGAGAGGCTAGAAACACGCCTACTCCCACGGGAGGAGAACCAGGAAGTGCAAAGAAGAATAGAAAAATAAAAGGTAATTACTGCGATTTAAATTTTTTTAAACGGCATGTCAGCATCTAGGCAAGGAAGAGAATACATACAGATATTGTTCAAAATGTGGGTGGAACCCCGCTTTAAAGGGATATTACACTTTTATTGTTTGACTTTAAGCATTATTAAAATCACTGCTCCTGAAAAAACGGCCGTTTTTAAAACTTTTTTTTGCATTGATCCATGTCCCCTGGGGCAGGACCCAGGTCCCCAAACACTTTTTATGACAATAACTTGCATATAAGCCTTTAAAATTAGCACTTTTGATTATTCATGTTCGTGTCCCATAGACTTTAACGATGTTCGCGTGTTAGAACAAACTTTTTTCCTGTTCGTATGTTCTGGTGCGAACCGAACAGGGGGGTGTTCGGCGCATCCCTACTCAGCAGCAGAAGAAAACCTCTGATTGGTCAACAAAACACCAGTCACGTGTCCGTTGTAACAGAATTTGGACCCGAAATTCGTCAACTAAATTTCGCATTTCGTATACAATTCGGAAGCATAGAAATTCGTATTTCAGATGCTTCCGAATGAATGAATTTTCGGAAATTCTTAACGAATTTTCGATTAGTAAGAAACGAACCGCACATGTCTAGTTGCTGGGTATAAATGAATAACTCCCGTGCTGTCTAACAAATATATATATTAAACCTAGGGGGCACTGCTGCAAACACCTGCTAATCTGATCCTAAACAGAAAAAAAGGGGAATAAATGATTAAATGGTGGTATTTGTGCTGTGTAAAATTACAGAGAGTGTACTGTGAGGGAAAAACATTAGTAATGTACGTGTATAAGAAATATGTATCCAACAAATATATCAAACATATAACTGCATGAATAACATGGTAAATTCCTTGTGAAAATGTGTGGCAGAACAAACGAAATGATCCAGCAAAAAGTCTGTGTCAGTATAAAAAATAAGTGACAAATCCAACAAAAGTCTGCGTCAGGTATACAAAATAAATCCCACCAACAAAATGCCAAATGAAGTGGTGACACCTGTGTATCTGCAAGCCTCTCACCTTACTGCTGTAAGGTATACAGCATGGATAAATCACAGGTGCAGTGTTCAATGATTCCCTCCTGGTTTTGATAGTTTGAGTCCTTCTTAGGTGGTCTCAGTAGCAAGTTAAGGCATATAAGAAAAAATAAAACTCATAGCATAATTCCATAAAAGAAAGAGGAAATGGATGAAGGCTGACCCAAAAGAGATACACTCACTTTTAAAATAAAAGCACAGACATCAATCCACGAACGCTAAGTTCGTAAGCCTCTAATGCAATCCTGGCGCTGCCTTTGATCCAAAGCCCTTCTGGTGTAAGCTCTGTATTTTGGATTTAAAGATGGGAAAGAGAGATGCCCATAGCGTGATCCCGTATTATTAAAACAATTTATTGAAATGACACAATAAAACAAACTCACATTTGGAGTGAAAAAACATGCAGCCAACCACGAGCGCCGAGCTCGTATCCTTCCGTCAAATGTGAATGGTACCTAGTGCTCCAATCCCGACGCGTGTCGTCACATCACGTGACTTCATCACTACTTTTTTGCCCTCACAGTACGCTCTCTGTAATTTTACACAGCGCAGATGCCGCCATTTATTCAGGTGGTCGCTGGGATGCTGTTAAATAGTCTGGAGCCCTAATGAGATGGTTTTCTTTCCTGTAAGAGAATAGATCTGTGAGCTGCAGAGGGGTGCTTGCCCCTAGAGCCCCTACTGAGCTGGATGCTAGGCTACAAGGGACTAATCCTTTGGACTCACTCTAGCACAGGATCTGTGAGTAGTTCCTCTACTTGTGCTAAAGCTGCTTTATGGTCACCAGCCGTGAACCTATAGAATATTCCACTATACTTCTATGTGTGCTAAAGCTAGCTCTTGTTCCTCAACTGTGAACCTAAAGTCTGTTACAATCTACCTTCATTTCCACCACAGTTACTGAGTAGAAAGTGTTCTCTGCTGACCGAGCTAAAGGTTTTGGGGTATCCCACACCCCTTTTTTCCCTTCCCTGTTACAAGTTACAAAAAAGACAAACCCCTAGACTGTTCATTCGACTGCTATCTTTGCCCTATTCAGGAAAGAACCAGTTAAACCTAATGGCTCCTGTGAGGGTAGCGCTACAGCTACAACATACAAAGATAATCGAGGGAATTGTGAGCTAAGCTTCCAAGTTTGTGGCAAGGTCCAATTCTGCTCCAGCAGTACTGTCTATAAAGCCAGCTCCATCAAGACATGGTTCGATGAGTTTGGTGTGGAGGAACTTGAGCATCCTGTACCTCAACCTTATTGAACACCGTTTGGATGAATTGGATGGTCGAGTGTGAGTCAGGTCTTCTTATCCAACATTAGTACCTAAACTCACAAATGTTTTTTTTTTTTGCTGAATAACCACAGAGACACTCTAAGATCTTGCGGGAAGCCTTCCAAGAAGAGTTGGGGCTGCTTTATCCACAAAGGGGGTCACTTACATATTAATGTCCATGGTTTTGCAATGGGATGTCCAACAAGTTTATATAGGTGTGATGCTAAGGTATCCACAAACATTTGGCTGTATAATGTACTTTTTTTCTTGATGTGGAACATCAAAGTAGATTTGAAGAAATTTGCTTATCTGTCTCTGGGACCGTGTTAAATCGAATCGACAGAAATATTAAACTGTAAAAATAAATATGTACAAGAAAATCTATTGTAAATCCTCTGTCTTATCCTACTAGGGATTTCAGAAATAAAGTGACACCAGCGTGAATAAGTACAATGTCTATGACATCCAAATCTCCCTGGTAACTTACACTATAAAATAACTGATGTTATGGATTAGCTGGTACAGCAGTAGTGATTACATGCCCTGCCATTTAACTAACAAATATCCTTACAGATGAAAAAGGGATTTTTTTTTTTTCTTTTTCTAGAACCTCATGCGTTGCAGAGATCAGCTTACCTGCTGCCATGGCATAGGCTGAATATAGCTTGAAAAAATAGGAAATTGGGAGGAAGGCCTCAATGAGAGACTCTTATTTGGTAGACCATATAGGTCTGGTACCTCATCCTAATCAATGATATACAAAATAATGGACCCTAACAAATTAAATATAAGAACTATAACGGTACTCAATTGATTGGCCTTTGGCCAATCATGGCTCAGGAGGCTAAGTCCACGCCCCCAAACTATATAAGGCTGCTTACACAGCTGCCGTATGTAGTGTGATAACGTGGGGAGATTGGGAGAACTTGAGCTAGATTAGGCAGGTTAAATATTGACTTGCAGGCAGTTTAGTATATATATATATATATATAAAGTGCCTTGCAAAGGTATTATATATATATTATATAGTCTAAGTTGGTGAAGTAAAATTAGAAAAAAAAATACATAAAACTATTTTTCAGTAATAAAAAACTGATAATTGGCATGTGCGTATGTATTCACCCCCTTTGTTATGAAGCCCATAAAAAGCTCTGGTGCAACCAATTACCTTTAGAAGTCACATAATTAGTGAAACGATGTCCACCTGTGTGCAATCTAAGAGTCACATGATCTGCCATTACATACACACACCTTTTTGAAAGGCCCCAGAGGCAGCAACACCTAAGCAAGAGGCACCACTAACCAAACACTGCCGTGAAGACCAGGGAACTCTCCAAACAAGTAAGGGACAATGTTGTTGAGAAGTACAAGTCAGGGTTAGGTTATAAAAAAAAAATCCAAATCTTTGATGATCCCCAGGAGCACCATCAAATCTATCATAACCAAAAATGGAAAGAACATGGCACAGCAGCAAACCTGCCAAGAGATGGCCACACACCAAAACTCACGGACCGGGCAAGGAGGGCATTAATCAGAGAGGCAGCACAGAGACCTAAGGTAACCCTAGAGGAGCTGAAGAGATCCACAGCAGAGACTGGAGTATCTGTACATAGGACGACAATAAGCCGTACGCTCCATAGAGTTGGGCTTTATGGCAGAGTGGCCAGAAGAAAGCCATTACTTTCAGCAAAAAACAAAATGGCACGTTTTGAGTTTGCGAAAAGGTATGTGGAAGACTCCCAAAATGTATAGAGGAAGGTGCTCTGGTCTGATGAGACTAAAATTGAACTTTTTGGCCATCAAAGAAAACGCTATGTCTGGCGCAAACCCAACACATCACATCACCCAAAGAACACCATCCCCACTGTGATACATGGTGGTGGCAGCATCATCCTGTGGGGATGTATTTCAGCAGTCGGGACTGGGAAACTGGTAAGAGTTGAGGGAAATATGGATGGTGCTAAATACAGGGATATTCTTGAGCAAAACCTGTAGCACTCTGTGTGTGATTTGAGGCTAGGACGGAGGTTCACCTTCCACCAGGACAATGACCTCAAACGCACTGCTAAAGCAACACTTGAGTGGTTTAAGGTGAAAATGTTAATGTGTTGGAATGGTCTAGTCAAAGCCCAGACCTCAATCCAATAGAAAATCTGTGGTCAGACTTAAAGATTGCTGTTCACAAGCGCAAACCATCCAACTTGAAGGAGCTGGAGAAGTTTTGCAAGAAGGAATGGGCAAAATCCCAGTGGTAAGATGTGCCAAGCTCATAGAGACTTATCCAAAGCGACTTGGAGCTGTGATAGCCGCAAAATGTGGCTCTACAAAGTATTGACTTTAGGGGGTGAATAGTTATGCACATTGACTTTTTCTGTTATTTTGTCCTATTTGTTGTTTGCTTCACAAAAAAAAATAAAAAAACATTCTTCAAAGTTGTGGGCATGTTCTGTAAATTAAATAATGCAAATCCTCAAACAATCCATGTTAATTCCAGGTTGTGAGGCAACAAAACACGAAAAATGCCAAGAGGGGTGAATACTTTTGCAAGGCACTGTATATACTTGATTGATCTTATTTAATGACATCTTGTATCTTAAAAATTGGTTGGAAAATTCTTGTAACTTAACAAATACTGGAATTTTCTGTTTAAAATATTGCAAATAAAAATTAAAAAATAAATAACACCAAAGGAAAGTATACTGAACTTGTTTTTTCTCTTGTGACGGATGCATTTAGACCATTCTGGTTCTGACGGGCAAAAGCCTTCATCGTACCTTGACCCTCACCCTTATTAAAACACCCTTCTCCTCTCAGTTAAACAGTTTGGTCTTGTCCAGAGGAGCCATCATGATTTGCAATACACTTGTTGGCTGTCAGGATAAATTATGATATTTTTATTTTATTTTTTTGCCAAGGGGGACACAAACGTACAACATGATCTGACATCAAAGAGGCACCCTCCTCACCAATACTAGGTCCAACGATGTAACAGCTTTTGCATTTCAACTTCTGAGTTTCTAGATCAGGGGTAGGCAACCTCGGCACTCCAGCTGTGGTAAAACTACAAATCCCATCATGCCTCTGCCTCTAGGAGTCATGCCTGTGATTGTTGGGGTCTTGCAATGTCTCATGGGACTTGTAGTTTCACCACACCTGGAGGGCCGAGGTTGCCTACCCCTGTTCTAGATAGATATAAACTACCACAAAACACAGTTTATTACTCATATTATTATGTTTATTGACTTTTTCTATCTTCGAAATTGGTTGGTAAATTTTTGTAACTAAACAAATGCAGGAATTTTTTGTTTATACTTCATAAAAAAAATTATTGCAAATAAAAAAAGTAAAAAATAAATGACACCAAAGTATAACAGCCTCGTTTTTTTCTCTTGTGATGGATGCATTTGGACTGCTGGTTCTATCGGAAAAGGCCCAGGCCTTTACTGTTCCATGACCGGCTATTAAAATTCACTTCTCCTCTCGGTTAAACAGTTTGGTCTGGCCCAAATGAAGCTTCGGAATTGCCTGGAATTTTCTGTTCAAACCTAATAAAAATAATTGCAAATAAAAAGCAAAAAAGAAATAACACCAAAGCAAAGTATACTGGGCTTGTTTTTTCAACTTGTGATGGATGCATTTGGACCATTGGTTTTGGAGGTCAAAGGCCCAGTCCTTTTACTGTTCCATGACCCGCTATTAAAATTCCCTTCTCCTCTTGGTTAAACAGTTTGGTCTGGCCCAAAAGAAGATTCAGAGCTGCCAATACACTGGCAAACACGACCTTCCCGCTTGACCCACTACATTGCCTTTTGGGCCTACCCTTTCCGGTATTACTAAACACGCCAAACGATTGACCTTGTACATATTGTTAGCGGCCAAGAGAGTTATGCCCTTGTGTTGGCTGTCCAATTGTCCTCCCCCGTGGTCTAGATTCCTCCAACTCATAGCTGACATTAGAAGAATGGAATATCTTACGGCCTCTGTGCACGACATCATCCTACAATGTAATAAAATATGGGAACCATGGGATCAATCAGAGTACGGGGCTCCCCTTCCAATCTCTACACCCTAATGCCGCGTACACACGAGCGGACTTTCTATCCTACTTGGTCCGGCACACTTTCCGACGGACTTTGTCCGCCAGGTGCGCCGGACTTTAAAACGGACGGACTTGCCCACACACGCCGGGACTTTCCGGCGGGCTAAGTCCGCCCGTCTTTCCGACGGACTTTCGCCGGAGTTCCGGCGGACTTTCAGAATGAACGGACTTGCCCACACACGGACAAGTCCGTTCATTTTGAACGTGACTCAGGTGCGACGGGACTAGAAAAGGATGTCAATCTTGCCGCTTTTATCGGCGAGATTGACACCTTACTAGCCCCGTCGCGGGGCATACCAGGCCCTTAGGTCTGGTATGGATCATAAAGGGGAACCCCGCTACGCCGAAAAAACGGCGTGGGGTCCCCCTAAAATCCATACCAGACCCCGATCCGAGCACGCAGCCTGGCCGGTCAGGAAAGGGGGTGGGGACGAGCGAGCGCCCCCCCCCTCCTGAACCGTACCAGGCCGCATGCCCTCAACATGGGGGTGGGTGCTTTGGGGGAGGGGGGCGCCCTGCGCCCCCCCCCCAAGCACCTTGTCCCCATGTTGATGAGGACAAGGGCCTCTTCCCGACAACCCTGGCCGTTGGTTGTCGGGGTCTGCGGGCGGGGGCTTATCGGAATCTGGGAGCCCCCTTTAATAAGGGGGCCCCCAGATCCCGGCCCCCCACCCTATGTAAATGAGTATGGGGTACATGGTACCCCTACCCATTTACCTAGGAAAAAAGTGTAAGTAATAAAACACACTACACAGGTTTTTAAAATATTTTATTAAACAGCTCCGGGGGGGGGGATCTTCCTCCGGCTTCGGGGGTCTTCTTCCGGCTTCGGGGGTCCCTCCGCTTCATCTTCTCCCGGCGTCCGGTTGGTTCTTCTCCGCTCTCTTCTCCCGGTGTTCCTGTTCTTCGGCCGGCTCCTCTGCTGTCTTCAATTAGCTCTCTTGCCAGCAGAGGTCCGGACTTCTGGGCTTCTGGGCTTCTGGGCTTCTGGGCTTCTCTTCCCCAGATGTTGACACGACGCTCTCTCCTGCTGGACTGCTCTCCGAGGGCTGCGTTGTGACTTATATAGGTGGAGACCCCGCCCCCTTTTGATGTCACAGTCCCTGGGCATGCTGGGACTGTGACATCAAAAGGGGGCGGGGTCTCCACCTATATAAGTCACAACGCAGCCCTCGGAGAGCAGTCCAGCAGGAGAGAGCGTCGTGTCAACATCTGGGGAAGAGAAGCCCAGAAGCCCAGAAGCCCAGAAGTCCGGACCTCTGCTGGCAAGAGAGCTAATTGAAGACAGCAGAGAAGCCGGCCGAAGAACAGGAACACCGGGAGAAGAGAGCGGAGAAGAACCAACCGGACGCCGGGAGAAGATGAAGCGGAGGGACCCCCGAAGCCGGAAGAAGACCCCCGAAGCCGGAGGAAGATCCCCCCCCCCGGAGCTGTTTAATAAAATATTTTAAAAACCTGTGTAGTGTGTTTTATTACTTACACTTTTTTCCTAGGTAAATGGGTAGGGGTACCATGTACCCCATACTCATTTACATAGGGTGGGGGGCCGGGATCTGGGGGCCCCCTTATTAAAGGGGGCTTCCAGATTCCGATAAGCCCCCGCCCGCAGACCCCGACAACCAACGGCCAGGGTTGTCGGGAAGAGGCCCTTGTCCTCATCAACATGGGGACAAGGTGCTTTGGGGGGGGGGGGCGCAGGGCGCCCCCCTCCCCCAAAGCACCCACCCCCATGTTGAGGGCATGCGGCCTGGTACGGTTCAGGAGGGGGGGGGCGCTCGCTCGTCCCCACCCCCTTTCCTGACCGGCCAGGCTGCGTGCTCGGATCGGGGTCTGGTATGGATTTTAGGGGGGACCCCACGCCGTTTTTTCGGCGTAGGGGCTTCCCTTTATAATCCATACCAGACCTAAGGGCCTGGTATGCCCCGCGCTCGCCGCAATAGGAAAATGTGTTTTTCCTATTGCAGCGAGCGTGAGATGCAATACCCTGCCCTCGTGTTGTATCTGGTCCGTCGGACCAGCCTACACACGAGCGGGCTTTCCGTCGGACCAGCACACACACGAGCGGACTTTCCGCCCGAAACTGAGTCCGGCGGAAAGATTTAGAACTTTCTTCAAATCTAGGTCCGGCGGGCTTTTGGGAAAAAGTCCGCTGGAAAAGTCCGCCGGTGCCTACACACGGGCGGATTGTCCGGCACACTCTGGTCCGCCGGACCAAGTATGCCGGAAAGTCCGACCGTGTGTACGCGGCATAAGCCAAGGGCTTCCTAACAATAGCACGCTCATTGTATAGATGACTTATATGTATGACCTCTACAATACGACAAGATTTTTGTTCACATACGAAGCATATTTTCATGTTTAACCTACAGTCTTCCTTTTTGTATTACTACATTGGACATCTTGTTTGCACTTCATGTTTTTGGATACATGTGTTATTCTATGAGTATGATGTAGAGGAAAGAAGAAAATGAATGGCTAACCTAAGTTTGAAACAGTGCCACATCCAATGTTCAAGACAAAGACAAGAGGAGTTCCCCTAAGTGGACTTTTAAGGCACCTAGTAGTATCTATTGTAAAAATGTACCGAAATATACAAAATAATATAATAATAAACTAATTTTATTAATGAATAAACAAAGTTAAAAAAAATTGTAACAAAACATTGATTTATCTAAGCAGTTCGTTTCTATCACCATGCAAAATAAATACATGAAAAAACCTCCTGACACCCAACGCGTTTCGGGATATAGTTTAGTCCTTCTTCAGGGATGAAAAAAGGATGAAAAAGGAGGGGTTCATCTAAGATATAACTGAAATATAATCAGTAAATTGCCATGAATTGTAGAAACACAAAAATACACGCTTAGGGTGTTACAATAAAACACTTACATAATATTGAATGATGAGATAGTTTTACAATGTTTTGTTAATAAAACTACTACTACTATTAACAAAACATTGTAAAACTATCTCATCATTCAATATTATGTAAGTGTTTTATTGTAACACCCTAAGCATGTATTTTTGTGTTTCTACATTTCATGGCAATTTACTGATTGTATATTTCAATTATATCTTAGCTGAACCCCTCCTCTTTTGCACCCCTGAAGAAGGACTAAACTATATCCCGATATGCGTTGGGTGTGAGGAGGTTTTATTCATGTATTTATTTTGCATAGTGATAGAAACAAACTGCTTAGATAAATCAATGTTTCGTTACAATTTTTTAAACTTTGTTTATTCGTTAATAAAATTTGTTTACTATTATATTATTTTGTATATTTCGGTACATTTTTTACACAAGATACTACTAGGTGCCTTAAAAGTCCACATAGGGGAACTTCTTTTGTCTTTGTCATGAGTATGATGTAACACTTTCTTTTTTGTTTTGCAAAAAATTCAAATAAAAATACAATTATAAAAAAAAAAAGAAGTGCCAATACACTCATTGGCTGTCGGGATGAAATACAATCTTTTTTTTTTTTTTTGCCAATAGGGACACGAATGCGTTACTTAAAACCAACATCAAAGAGGTACCTGTACAAAATACAGGCTGGAGCTAAGCTAAGACTCCATTGTCTTTTTTTCCCCTTAAATATATAACAGAGAGTCCTTTTGATTTTTTTCTTTTACTTTTTTTAAGCGCTAAGCCTTCAGACAGCAAACGTCTGATCGTTTCCAGAAGATCAAGAGAATTTACACCGGTACCATTTAGTTTACTTGATCTTCAATTATATAAAAAGTGTCCTATGTAAGAGGATTGATTAGGGAAAGACCTTGAAACGAGGCTTGTAGCTCCTCGTAACCGCACAAAAGTGCTTTTTTTTTTTTTTTTTATATTATTGCTGTATTTTATGTGAAAATCTTTCATGTACCGGCACAAAATAAAACAGCAGAGCTGGAGAATATATATATATTTTTTTACAAGGATTGCCTTTTTCATTCTCTCTTTTTTTTTTTTTTTTTTTTATTTATTTAAAGTGCCATGACCTGAATCTGCTAAAGCGAAGTCTTTGAGATGAAGTTTAAAGGGCAAATTATTTACTTAGCCGCTCTATGAGGCTTCCAGAATATCCGCTTAATAATTAATCACAGCGTGCGTGTTTAAATAATGCATTATGACATTAGTAATAACAGGGATGGTTACAAGTTAACCCTGTTGGGCAAAATATTGTTATTGAGATGTAATAACCTTCATAAGTATAATGGGACATAAATTATTCAATCCAAAGTCACGGGTTTTTTTTTTTTGTTTTTTTTATTATTATTATTATAGTGTTGGGTGCAAAGAAAAACAGTTTTGGTTTAAAGTGGAACAGAGCCATTAGGTGGCATAGGGGCGTATTTATATAAATGATGAAGTGAAAACAGTGCAGCGCTAAGAATCAAATGTTAAGTATTGACATAACATACTGTGATATACAAAATAAATTGTGATTGGCATATTCAAAAAACTCTAAAGCCTCGTACACACGATCATATTTTCCGACGGGAATTGTGTGATGACAGGCTGTTGGTGGAAAATCCGACCGTGTCTACGCTCCATCGGACAATTGTTGTCGGATTTTCCGCGGACAAATGTTGGATGGCAGGTTTTAAAATTTTCCACGGACAAATGTCTGTTGTCGGATTTTCCGAGCGTGTGTACACAAGTCCGTCGGACAAAAGTCCAAAGTACAAACACTCATGCTCGGAAGCAAGGACGAGCCGGAAACGGTCGGTCTTGTAAACTAGCGTTCGTAATGGAGAATTAACATTCGTGACGCGGCAAATTATGAAATCTGGAAATGCAGCGCACAATTCTCTTCTTCTTTAATGGGATAATAATGAAGCTGCTTTGCTGGTGATACTGATGGAGTTATTGCAAACAAATTTTCAAAGGCTTTTTTTTTTTTTTTTATTGATATCAAGAATAATATTATTATGCTTTTTTTTTTTTTTTTTTTTTTTTTTTTGGGCAAGTTACCACAACACCATTATCCTGTAATTTTTAAGATCAAAAATACAACTATGTTGGTGTCCCTTGTCAATTTTGCATTGTATTTTTTTTAATTTATCTGCCTACTCCCAAACTGTCATTTGAAGTAAAACACAGAGCCAAGTATTATTCTACACAATTTTTTTATTGTGCATTAAAAAAATAAAACAAATAAAATTAGACATGCTATCTGCCAATAGAACTTAACCAAAAAGTGCATTCTATGCATCCAAAAATATAGAAAATATACTAAATCAAATCATTATTATTCAACCAAAAAATAATGTCAAGGCAATAACTCCAAGGCCAATAATAAATACACGTTATCTCCTCTGATTCCGCAACATGGCTGGTTGTCGAAAGGCCGTTCAGTAACAAACTGAAAAGCACGAAATGAAAAGCGTGAAATGAAAAGCAGGAAATGAAAAGCAGGAATCAACACTCACCAAACTTCTACTAACACGAAATTAACAGAAGGAGCCCAAAGGGTGGCGCTAAAGAGCTGAAAAACCCGTAGTACGTCACTACGTTCGTGATTGTTGACCAACAATTGTGTGCTGTGTGTATGCAAGACAAGTTTGGGCCAACACCCTTCGGACAAATGTCCACGGTTTTGTTGGCCAGCAATCCGATCGTGTGTACGAGGCTTAACACTATCATCTGATTGATAGGGTCTCTAAATAAAGAGCACTGTGCAAATTGTAAATCAAGTAGTATAGTCCCATTGATGATTAAAACATTAATCCATTAGTATACTGTATATCGATGGCAAGGAATCCAGGAGTGTAGGACTAAAGGAGTCACCACCGTGTGTGCATCCACTACCCAGAAGAGAAGATTAAATACGCTTACCAGAAGGTAGCATCAATCAGGCATGTGATAACAAACCTCTGGATAGCGAGTGGTGCAATTCCTCCTCCTCAGCCTCCACAGGCAACATCCACCCGGCATGTGAGAATATGGATCAGGATGGGAATGTCCCAAAAAAATCCCTCCTTCCACCACAGAACCGTTTGGTAGGTTTATGGTTAACAGCATCCATAAAACACAACAGAAAGCCTCCACATAGTTGAAAAACGTATGGTTACGGCTTTATTTTGCATACAAAGGCTTTACATAGATTCCAAGATGTATTGCATCAAGTTAAAAAATCTCTGTGATCACAAAAGCATATAATTCAAAAAGGCGAATGGCATGGAAAGGATGCAGAAAACCCAATATATAAATGATGAATGATCAATTCACAGAGCATTAATGAGTATACAATGTCGTTTTTTTCTCATTTTAAAAAGATTAGGGTACAGTGAAACCCCTTGTTAAACTAGAGGAAACTTTCAGAAACAGAAGTGTTAATAGTTTATTTGTATCATTTAATAAAATGGAGAGTATGAACAGAAAAGAAATCCAAATCAATCCTTTGCCTTCAAAACAGCATCAATTCTCCTACGGTAGGTACATTTGCATACAGTTTTTTATGGAACTTGACAGGTAGGTTGTTCGAAACATCTTGCAGAACTAAGAACAGATCTTCTGTGGATGTCAGCTGCCTCAAATCATTCTGTCTCTTCATGTAATCCTATATTGATGCCATGATGTTGAGATCACGGCTCTGCAGGGGCCAAATCATCACTTCCAGGACTCCTTTTTCTTCTTCACGCTGAAGATACACTATATTACTAAAAGTATTGGGACGCCTGCCTTTACACCCACATGAACTTTAATGGCATCCCAGTCTTAGTCCGTAGGGTTCAATATTGAGTTGGCCCACCCTTTGCAGCTATAACAGCTTCAACTCTTCTGGGAAGGCCGTCCACAAGGTTTAGGAGTGTGTCTATGGGAATGTTTGACCATTCTTCCAGAAGAGCATTTGTGAGGTCAGGCACTGATGTTGCACTAAAAGGCCTGGCTCGCAGTCTCCACTCTAATTCATCCCAAAGGTGTTTTATCGGCATGAGGTCAGGACTCTTTGCAGGCCAGTCAAGTTCCTCCACCCCAAACTCACTTATCCATGTCTTTATGGACCTTGCTTTGTGCACTGGTGTGCAGTCATGTTGGAACAGCAGGGAGCCATCTCCAAACTGTTCCCACAAAAATGAGAGCATGAAATTGTCCAAAATGTCTTGGTATGCTGCCGCCTTAAGAGTTCTCTTCACTGGTACTAAGGGGCCAAACCCAACTCCTGAAAAACAACCCCACACCTTAATCCCCCTCCACCAAATGATTTAGACCAGTGCAAATGCAAGGTCCAAGGTCACTTTTTATGTCAATAACTTGCACATAAGCCTTTAAAATTAGCACTTTTGATTTTTCATGTTTGTCTCCCATAGACTTTAAAGGTGTTCGTGTGTTTTTGACAAATTTTTTGCCTGTTTGGTATGTTCTGGTGCAAAACGAACCGGGGGGGGGGGGGGGGGTTGTTCGGCTCATCCCTAATTATAAGTCACTGATCACTGCCATTAGTAGTATTAAAAAAAAAAAATCCATTATCTATATCATAGTTTGTAGGCGTTATAAGTTTCAGGCAAACTAATCAATATACTTTTATTGAGATTTTTTCTTATTAAAGACATGTAGCAGAATACATTTTGGCCAAAATTTATGAAGACATTTTTTTTTATTGGATATGTTTTGTAGCAGAATGTAAAAAATATTCTTTTTTTTTCAAAACTGTCGGTCTTTTTTTTTTGGTCTCTATTTGTGTGAAAAAAAATGATATAAATTTTGTTTGTATACAGCGTTGCATGACCACACAATTACCAGCTAAAATAGTGCAGTGCTAAATAGCAAAAAATGATCGGGTCATGAAGGGGGTAAAACAAAAAACAAATGGTTCAGGCTTGTCAGCCCACCTTTATTAAATAAAAAAGTTCAAAGCATAACAGTTACCCACGCAGGGGATTTTCACCAGAAAAACAGGAATAGAAAATGCCAAGCCATCTGGCTCCCTCTTCAGCATCACCAACAGTTTACATCTTAACCTTTAATACTTGCTGGTCCCTCAGGATCTTCTCACCCAGCTCTCCTGAGTTTCTTGGGCTCTCATGGCTCACTTACAGCACCCTGCTGCACAGACCCACTCCTGGCCTCTCAATAGGGGATCCTCTGGCACACCAGGCTATCTCACTCCTCTGAGACCTCCAGATTCTCTCAGTCCTCTGAACTTGCCTATTCGTCCCGTCTCTTCCAGTCTTCCAGACTCGCTTAGATGCCTCAACTCTCTCAGCTGGATGGACATGGAAACTCTTCTCCATCATGGAGGGCTGTCTCTTGAGTGGAGCACCTCTCCTACCAGGAACCGACACCTGTCCCCGACGGGAGTACGACTCTCTCCTGGATGGAGCCCACACCTGTCCTCTGATGGGAGTAGGCCTGTCTCCTGGATGGAGCGCACACCTGTCCTCTGATGATAGTAGGACTCTCTCCTGGATGGAGCCCACACCTCTCCTCTGATGGGAGTACGACTCTCTCCTGGATGGAGCCCACACCTGTCCTCTGATGGGAGTAGGACTCTCTCCTGGATGGAGCCCACACCTGTCCTCTGATGGGAGTGGGCCTGTCTCTTTGATGGAGCCCACACCTGTCCCCTGATGGGCGTAGGTCTGTTTCCTGGATGGAGCCCACACCTATCTCCTGATGGGAGTAGGTCTGTCTCCAGGATGGAGCGCACTCCTGTCCCATGATGGGAGTAGGTCTGTCTCCTGGGTGGAGCCCACACCCAACGCTGTATCTTGGCCTAGGCCAAAAAGGCCCAGGCCTAGGGCGGCACTTTGCATGGGGGCAGCACGAAAGGAGTCCCCGCCGGCTTCTGCTACACTTTTAGTGTAGCGCCAGTCTTATGGGGTGGACTGGGTCGGGAGGCAAATCAGTCTGGCGCCCCCATAAAGCGGCCGCACTGCTGCCGGTATGATAATACTGGCAGGGCTGCCATCGGGGGGGGCAGCCCATACATATGTAAGATAGGGGCCGAGGGGCCCAGTCGGCAGACCCCCACCAATGAGTTGTTGTGCGGGCAGTCGGCCTTCTTCAACTGTTGGGGAGGGCCCATCGCTTCTAATTTTGACTGTTCTATCATCACTGCAGACCTCTCTCCTGAGTTCTCAGCTACAGAGAGACAGATGCCATGTCGGGAGGCTGGAACTGTCTGGAGGAGAAAGTCAGCTGATGGGCGCAGGCAAGTGGAGTTAAGGGGGAGGAGCTATCCACTGTGTGAAGAAACCCCATGTCGGGAGAGGTCCAGTGGAGACACGTGAAGGGCCCCCACATCCAATCACTGGCTAAATCCTGCCGCCTTAACCTCCGCAACATCTCCAGAATTCGACCCTTCCTGACTAATGACACCACAAAGCAACTTATTCACTCCTTGATTATTTCCGGCCTCGTCTACTGCAACTCTCTCCTTATTGGCCTACCCTTATGCAGGCTATTCCCCCTTCAGTCTTTTATGAATGCTGCTGCTAGACTAATACACCTCACTAATCTATCCGGGACTGCTGCCCCTCTCTGCCAATCCCTTCACTGGCTTCCCCTACCCCACCGTATAAAATTCAAAATGCTAACCATAACATACAAGGCCATCCACAACATCACCCCCAGCTACATCACCAACCTCATCTGCAGATATCCTCCAAATCGTCCCCTCCGCTCCTCCCAGGACCACCTGCTCTCTAGCTCCCTTGTTACCTCCTCCCATGCTCGCCTTCAGGACTTCTCCAGAGCCTCTCCCATCCTCTGGAACTACCTACCCCGGTATATCCAAACAGCCCCTAACCTGTCCACCTTTAGGAGATCCCTGAAAACTCACTTATTCAGGGAAGCCTATCCCACACCCACCTAACAACCCCATCAAATCATTCCCTGCATCTATTACCTTTTGTACCACCACCCCCTCCCTTTAGAATGTAAGCTCTATGAGCAGGACCCTCCTGTCCCTTCTGTATTGAACTGTACTGTAATTGTGCTGTCCCCTCTCTACAATATAAAGCGCTGCGTAAACTGTTGGCGCTGTATAAATCGTGTATAATAATATTAATAATAGGGGGCGTGTCCGGACGTGCAGCTGGAGAGACGTGTGTGAGCCAAGCTCCTCACGGCCCACAATAATCTGGAGCCATCCTTTGTCTCTGCTCATCCCATCACAGACACAAACTGCACGTTTTGCTCCCAGACCACTGCCAATCGGTCCTGGGGGTATATTTCTGCCTAATATCAGCCAGATCCTCTCCATTTTTCCCTTTGTCACCGGGACCCTCCGCCGCCATCTTGGGGCCTGCAAGCAGGCTCTCCGCCCTGTGCCTCTGGAGAGGTGGATAGATAGATCGAGTGGTCTGGTGGATCGTGTGGTCTCTGAGGGACGGGCGGATTGCATTGTGGACACGGAGAGGCCGCGGGGTTCCGTCCGGCGGCCGATCTGAGCAAATTGCGGCCTATCAATCAGACGCGGACCGCGGCCTGGATTACGGACGCTCTCCCGGGACACTGTGAGTAAGACATCCTGCAATATCCCTTACAACCGGGTCCCCAGGAGACAAAGGCCTACCTGATCCTCTGTTCCCACATCCCCGGGGGAGTTCTGGAGACCCGGGGCGGCCGTGCACACATCCCCGGCGGCCGTCCCTTAGGATAGTCCGCGGCTTCGGCCTACCTCTGGAAGCCGGCGGCCATATTGGGACTCCAATCTGTTCCCAGTGTCACCCATCTCACCCCTTAGGCTGCACAGGATCACACAGAGTGCGGGGGACTGTGAATATTATCTCCTCTCTCCCAGTAAAATGATGGGGAGAAGGGGAGGTGCAAACAGGGGGATTTGAAGATCCAGATGAAGCTTGCTACCACATATGAAAAAGATCCAGCTTAAATAATCTCGGCGCATGCGTGGCCGGCGATGATGGTGGACGCTCATTAGAGAAGCTCCGGACCCGCTCCTTCCATCCCCGGATCCTGCTCCACAACACTAGCATTAATAGATCCAGGATCCACTGGAAAAGACCCCGGAATACCCCGGGCACCTCATGGGGAAAATAGGATCCCAGCGACACGGATACCAGGGGTTTGTCCCGCCTCCGACCTCCCGGCCGGCTCAAAACATGGAGCGGTTCCTGTATAGGCCGCAATCCCCGGCCTCAAGTAGCCAGACGGCTACAGCGCTCGCCGCGGAGCGAACAGCAGATGCAGTGGCCACTGCACCGGATCGCTCTGCACACAGCCCCCTATCCCAGGAGACACCCTCCTTTGCACAGCAACAGAGAAGGGAGACTTCACACAGCAACTATAGAGAAACAGAAGAACATACTGCAGACCTCCTTGCTGATCATCCTGCATCATCCACAGGTACTTCCATATCTACCCCCCCATTCCCAGACAACTCAGTCACAGTTACAGTTGCGGTGCTGGACTCAAAGCTACAGTCCCTGCTACAGGACCTGACTCGTAACTTTACAGTAGCAGTAGGGAAACTGGCCCAGGAGTTACGAGGGGAAATCGATCAACTTGGTGATCGAACAGATACCTTAGAATCCAAATTTGACGAACTGGTGAAATACGTACACGTGCTTGAAGAAGACAACGTGACACTCAAACAAAGCATTTTTCAGGTCCAATCACAGCAGGAGGACCTTGAGAACAGGGAGAGACGTCAAAATGTGAGAATACGTGGAATTCCGGAAACAGTCCCTGACAAAGAAATACGTCCCTATCTCCTAGGACTGTTTGTCGCTATGGCTCCACACATTCCGGATATCGATTGGAGGCTAGATAGGGCCCATAGATCCCTAGCTCCGAAACCACCCCCTGGCACCAACCCGAGAGATGTAATAGCTCGCCTCCACTACTACGAAAGCAAAGAAGCTCTCATGACGGCCACGCGAAATAAACATCGCATTGAATATAAAGGCGCTAAACTCCAAATATTTAGTGACCTATCTCCCATCACTCTCGCCAAAAGACGCGACTTACGGCCAGTGACCATGCACCTACAACAACATCAAGTCGCCTACAGATGGGGTTTCCCCTTTCGCCTCTCAGCCTCGAGAGATGGCATTCAATATTCAATGCGAGCCTTACACGAGTGTGAGGCCTTTGTCCGTAACTTGGGACTGCCGCCCATCCCTGAAGAGGAACTTCCCCCACCACCACTAAACACGACCCCCGGCCCTCTTCAACCACTTACAACGATCTGGACCCCGGTTCGTCGGAGACGTCAAAGAAACCTTTCCACTCCTCAACGTCCGGCCTCAGCTAGACTACCTACCTGAATTTATCCCACACAAGGAGAAACAGCTCCTCAACATTTCACTCCTTTTTTGGCTGCCGTCTTCCTCGACACCTCGAGGGTTTGATAGCGGCACTATCCTGGTATCCGCAGAGAGAGACCTCCCCATTTCAGTCCTTGATGGCCTAGGTTAACGGCAACTGTTCCAGTCTTGGACTTCCATTCCTCGGCCGAGAAGATCCCATCTCTCTCTTTGATTTTCTTTTACTCTCCCCCAGAATTTAAAGTTTAAAGCTTACGTACACAATTTTCTTTTCCTTTTGGAGGGAGCGGGTACCATCCCGCCCTTGTCGCTGACCGACATGCTCCTCTACAGGTCTATGGCTGCTAGCCAAGACTTCCTGAAGATTTTTACACCTTCAGGCTTACAAAATGTTTTTTTTTTTTTTTTTTTATTATTATTATTGTTATTTTTTGGACCTTTTTTTATAGTTCATATTTTTCCTTTCCTCTTTTTTCCTTTTTTCAAACCTAGGCCCTTTTTTGGCCTGAATATATACTTAACATTTTCTGGTTATTTTGTTATTGTATATTTGCTCACTGTCTACATGCTAATTGAGAAATGTGCAAAGATTTTACTAACTAATTTACACTGGTTAAACATGCTGTTACTTATTACTAAGATTTCACTAGCTGTAAATTGCTTGTCCTCCTTATGGCTCTGAAGGTCTTCTCATGTAACGTGAAGGGTCTGAACTCCATTCACAAACGCTGGTTGGCCTTGAAGGAATTCAGAGCCTCTGGAGCTGATGTGGTCATGGTTCAGGAGACACACTTCCGAACGGGTGGCTCCTTTAAGTTCACTTCTAAATTATTTCCCAACACATTTGTAGCCTCTGACCCATCTGGGAAAGCAGGAGTAGCAATTTTGCTCAAGAACTCATGCCCTATAAGAGTAATTGACTCCAAATTAGACCCCCAGGGACGATTTGTCATCCTGAACTGTGTCCATTTGCAAACAAAACTCAAGTTAGTTAACGTATATGCACCCAACTCTGGACAGATAGGATTTCTCACTAAAGTCCTTGAGGAGGTACAAAACTCCCCTCACCCATTTACGATTGTGGGAGGAGATTTTAACATGTGTATGTCTGCCAACAAAGATAGACTAAATCTTTTTCAAAACACTCCCCCAACCCAGGCCTATAGGTTATCTACCTCTTTCCGCAAATTAATTCACACCCACAACCTGTTTGACTCTTGGAGAGTGAAACATCCCACTGGTAAACAATTCACCTTCTACTCCCCCCCACACAAAGGATACTCTCGCCTTGATTATTTCCTACTCTCCGCACCCTTACTATCGCACTTAGTAGCCTCTGAAATTGGCCCAATTACATGGTCTGACCATGCACCCATAACTTTAGACATATCCCTACATGTAGCATCCCCCAAGACATGTCACTGGAGACTTAATGAATCTCTCCTGAAAGACGAAGGCACCAAACAACGTCTCCAATCAAAATTGATTGAATACTTCAAGTTTAATGAAGGCTCTGTCTCAGACACTTCCATAATGTGGGAGGCCCACAAGGCCTTCTTCAGGGGTGAATGCATCTCTGCTGGATCGCATAGGAAGCGTGATTCGCTCCAACAAAAATCTGAGCTACTGACCCAGCTGCGTTCAGCCGAGGTGCACTTGCTTCGAGCCCCCACAACTACCCGTTTAAAGGAGGTGATAAATATCCGTAACAAAATTAAGTCCTTAGACATGAATAAAATATCCAAGGCCATTCTATGGTCGAGGCAAAAATTTTACGAGTATGCTGACAAACCCCACAGAATGCTAGTGAACAAACTGAAGCCACGTCCAAGTCTCTCTATCCCTGATCATTTAACACAACTGGATGGAACTCCCACCTACTGTCCCCAATCCATGTCTAGGGTCTTTGGAGATTTTTACAACAAATTATATAACTGTTTAAACTCTGACCCACATACCCAATTCACACAAGAGAAATTTGATTCTTTTATCTCATCTTTGAAGCTCCCACAAATATCATCAGACCAGTGCTCCTCATTAAATGCTCCCATTACCACTGAAGAATTAACCGAAGTGACTAAACTGCTCCCTTTACATAAATCCCCAGGCCCAGATGGACTCCCCTACTCTTACTACAAAACCTTCCTTCCTATCCTATCTCCACATATGCTAAATTTGTATGCCTCCTTACTAAAAGGTACAATACCCCACCCCCAATTTCTTCATGCCCATATCATAGTCATACCAAAACCAGATAAAGATCCTGCTGTCCCTGACAACTATCGTCCTATAGCCCCACTAAATTCCGACTATAAAATTTTCACCAAAATCCTGGCAAACAGACTCTCCAAAATTTTACCATTTTTGATAAATAGAGATCAGGTAGGATTTGTCCCCCTGAGACACGCAGGGGACAACACCAGACGCACCATAGATCTTGTCGATTTACTAACTAGAACTAAAACCCCGGCAGTAATACTTAGCTTAGATGCACAGAAAGCATTTGATCGCCTTAGCTGGCCTTTCATGTTTGCGATCCTGTCCAAATATGGTTTCTCAGGTCCCTTTATACAGGCCCTTAGATCCCTATACTCATACCCTACCTCCCAAGTACAACTTGCATCCTACTTATCTCCCACATTCCCCCTCAGCAACGGTACTAGACAAGGGTGCCCTTTGTCACCCCTACTTTTTATACTTAGCTTAGAACCCCTAGCCACAACAATCCGCGAAAGTCCCTCCATTACAGGAGTACGCTTACGTCAGTTAGAATATAAATTATCCCTTTTTGCAGATGATATCCTTCTAACACTTACTCAACCACACACGTCCCTACCTTCGTTACATAAAATTTTAAACACGCAGTGCGCATGCGCGAGAGCTCCGTCATGGCTGCTTGAGCCAAGAGCTCCGCTCCACCCCGGACCACCGAGCCGCACACCGGCCGCCTCAGCCCTATAGCAGGCTAAACAATATCACTCCCGAGTAGGGGAACGTCCCGGGAACCAGAAGGAATGTCTGGGCCCCCGGCGAGACGCGATCTCGGCCCCCAATTCTCCTCAGTCAGCGCGGACGGGAGTCCCAAGATGGCCGCCGTCACGGACGGACCGACACAGCAGGCAGGCATCCACTCCAGGACCCAGGAGCTCAGGCCAGTACTTTCTCCCCCGACCCTGTCATATGCTCAGGCAACACAGGGACCCCCCCAAACACCCCATGTACACCTGCAAGGCCATACGAAACCCCAGGCCGCAGCAAAGGCCTCCACTGAGACTCTGAGCCACACACAACAGGAGCTACGCTCTCAGGCCCTCCCTGCACAGGCCCATCCTCCATCTTCACTCTCCCAGCAACCAAGCTTCTCAGTAGCTGACCTCACAACAATGCAGGCAGACATGTTTGCTAAATTCTCATCCCTGCTAGAGAAAGGTCTGGCTAATACAGCAAATCAGATTACCAGTACTATTAAAGCGGACCTGTCCAATTTGGGCACCAGAATTGAAGCCATTGAGGACAAAGTGGAATGCACAGCCGCGAGAACCAACCAAAACTCTGCACACCTCTTGACCATTCAGGATCAATTAGATGTCGCCCTTTCTAGGATCGACGAGCTCGAAAATCGGTCCAGAAGGTATAACTTTCGGATCAGAGGCCTCCCCGAATCTTTTTCGGACATCCCCTCCACGGTTCAGGACATTATTGCAGCCCTCATTCCTAACATACCCCCCCAACGTCTTGAACTAGACAGAGCACACAGGTCTCTTGGTCCCCCTAGACAAGATGGATCCCCAAGGGACATAATTGTCAAGCCGCACTTTTTCGCGGTTAAGGAAGAGGTCATGCGGCAATCCCGACAAAACCCGAAGCTACTACACCAGGGTCACCAGATCCAGATTTTCGCTGACCTCGCCCCCACGACTATCCAAAGACGGAGGACGCTAAAACCCCTCCTCACGGTACTCTCTCAACGGGATATCAAATACCGCTGGACCTTCCCCTTTGCAGTAAAGTTCACTATTCAGGGTAAGACCCATTCCTTTGCAAGCCTTCAGGAAGGTGAAAGACTGTTCCTCGCACTCAGGCTTATCTCCCAGGAAGCACCAATGGACTTTTCGTCTTCTTCCTCGGGCTCCACTAAACGTCCTCCTCCAGGCAGCCCTGTATCTCCACTATGGCTAAAGGGACCTTCCAAGAAGAGCAAGGACGGGAGACCGCCCTAAGGACCCCTTCTCGTACCTTATCCCTTCAGTCTCGGCAGAGGCATCTTTGGGCCGACTTTTCCCCCCCTGTTGATGGAGCAAGTGCTCCAAATCCTCTCAAGTCATATGGACATGACAATCCACACATCCAGGTTCTCATCGAACTTCACGGCCTCACACAACGTTTTCTACTTCCAAAAGCTGCTTTATTAACGGAGATTTGAAACAAACACTTACCACTCGTTGCTTCACCTTCTCCACCTCTCGAACCAGCTAACATTTTCAGAGGAAGTAGCCTCCAACAGAGTATTAGCTCCTCTATGAAGTTCCCGGTTTCTTGAAGACAAAGCTCCGGTTCACTGGACTAGATTCACGTAGTTCAATAGGATATGTCATATCTTAGTCCAGGTTACAGTCTAGGTTTAATTCAATTACCCATCGTTCGTATCCCCTTTCAGGGGGCTTTACGGTTAGCTGGGCCATGTAGGCCTTCCTTTTTGAATGGTTATCCCCCTAGCATTCTCCCCCTCATAGTTAGATAGGGGGGGGAGGATTTTTCTGATTGTCCAGGAGATGGGATCCTCAGGGAATTTGATTTTTTATTCCTGCCCGGGTTGTTTATTGTTTCAAGTGCTTATAGCCCAGTTCCTAGGGCTGTCCATACAATTTTTATGTTTCTCGTATTGGTGTGCATATGTTTTGTTTGAAATTTGATATAACAAGGGTCCGGGGTGGAACCCTTGTGCCTCCACTCGATCCCAAAGAACCTTTTGAGTCCTTTGGTGTCGGAACTTCGGACGGCCCTCTGGGCACTCTGAAGTTGTTATTGGGGCTATAGCGAATTGCGATTCGCATAACTCCAAGGGTACACTCCAAGTACCCATGTCGTTTTGTATGTCTTTACCTGTTAGTAAGTCTCATAACTCTTTTTTTTCCCATCTCTTTCCTTCTCTTTCTTCTAGCCATCCAGGAGGGGGTTTCCCCCTGCGCCCCGAAGTCGGTCCTCCACGCAACCAGGCCTAAATCCGGTATGAGAAGACTCCCAAGGGTAAGTGACTGGTTGGTTTCTGGCTTCTATCCCCTCTGCTCCGATGGCTGACCTGAATGCGAAGAGTAATGACCTCAAAATAGGTTCTCATAATGTCCAGGGCATAAACTCTCCCAGGAAAAGGAGACTGGCACTGGATCATTATAAATCCCTAAGACTCGATGTGGTGCTTCTGCAGGAGACGCACTTCCCCATCCGGTACTCCCCCAAGTTCATACATGCACACTTCCCATCATTTTACCTAGCGAATGCCCCTAACAAAACGAAGGGGGTGGCTATTCTCTTCTCTAAAAATTGCAAATTTACACATCTCTCTGATTTTAGGGACCCGGAGGGCAGATTTATTTTGGTGAAGGGTACCCTGGAAGGTGTTTTATATTCCTTCGTCTCCTACTACGCCCCAAACAAGGGCCAAGCGTCTTTCTTCCAGGACCTGTTCTCATCAGTGGAACCGCTCCTGGAAGGCAAAGTCATCCTGGGGGGGGACTCAAATGTTGCGTTTGACCAGGGTCTAGACAAAACTAAGCCCCCTAAAGACCAACTCACACGACCATCCAAACTCAGTACTAGGATCGCCAAGATGGTTCACGCTCAGGGTCTGGTGGACGCATGGAGAGAAATGAACCCCAACAAAAGGGACTTCACGCACTTTTCTGCTCCCCACCAGTCCTACGCGAGAATTGACCACATACTCACCCAGACTGCCCTCATTCCCTTATTTACCAGGGCGGCAATACTAGACACCGCATGGTCAGATCATTCATTGGTTCTCCTTACTTTGAGAAATGTTCTGTCTGGGAGAGGAGGTTTCTACTGGCGACTAAATGAATCCCTTCTGGCTGACCCTAGTATAACACAAGAAATAGCAAAATCTATTAAAGAATACTTCCTCTTTAATGATGTGGAGAACATATCCCCCGAAACCTTGTGGGCAGCCCACAAGGCAACTATTCGAGGTGTTATAATTAGGCTAGCGACCAAATTTAAGAAGGAGCGTTTAATCGACATACTCAGACTCGAAAAATCCTTCCTTCAACTAAAAGCGGAACACAAAAATAACCCGTCTAGAACCCTCCTAAGCAAACTTGATGCCACTAGACTTGAACTGAATCTCACCTTAACGGCTAAAGCAGAGAAAAATCTTAGATGGGGAGGAGCCAAATTTTACTGCCACAAGGATAGATTTGGCTCAATGTTGGCAGCTAAACTCTCCCCTAAATTTCGCTCTCTCTCCTTCCCCAAACTGAGGATAGCAGGCCAACCTCCGACAGCTAATCCGGCCAGTATTATGTCTGCTTTTCACGACTTTTATACTAATCTTTACAACCCTACCCAATCGGATAAAGGGCCCTTAGATAATGAATTTATAAAGAATCTCCCACTTCCCTTATTATCCAGAGAGTGTAAAGACTTAATGGAGGCTCCTATCACGGAGGCCGAAATTAAAGAGGTTATTAAAGGCTTAAAATCTGGTTCCGCCCCTGGACCAGACGGCCTCTCAGTCCCCTACTACAAGGAATATGGCGCTATCCTAGCCCCGTACATGGCAAAATTCTTTAACTCTAAAAAGATGGGATCCCACCTTGAAACCCAACTAAATACTGCATTTATCTCAGTGATTCCCAAACCCAACAAAAATCATGAGGAAGTTGAGAACTACAGGCCCATATCTTTAATTAACAATGACCTCAAAATTCTTACTAAAATTCTTGCCAACCGCCTTTCTTCTTTCATCAATCTCTATGTACACAAGGATCAGGTTGGTTTTATTCCTGGTAGGCAAGGACCCGACCAAATTAGGAGAGCAATTGATATAGTATCCATTCTACAGTCTAACTGGGAAGGGGGGCCGAAACAAGAAGGAATGATCCTCTCGCTGGATCTCCATAAAGCTTTCGATTCGATCGAATGGCCCTACCTTTTCTCCATTTTGGAGAAATGGGGATTTGGTCCCAACTTTATAGGGACTCTAAAAGCCCTATACTCCTCCCCTCAAGCGGTGATTCGCCTGCAAGGTCAATACTCTAAACCCCTAACCATTGCAAGAGGCACTAGGCAGGGATGCCCTCTTTCCCCCCTAATTTTCGCTATCGCGATCGAAACGCTAGCAATAGCAATAAGAGCAGATCCCAACATTCAAGGGGTCGCCTGTGGTGACCAGGTCCACAAATGTGGATTGTTTGCGGACGATATGCTCCTCTTTATCACATCACCGACCACCTCCATTCCAAACCTGTGCAAACTCCTGAAAGACTTCTCTAAGGTCTCAGGACTGAAGGTCAATTATGCCAAATCGGCAGCTTTAAACATCTCCCTTAACCCATCCATTTTGGCATCCCTGCAAAGTGCCTTTGAATTCAAATGGAGTGACTCATACATTGACTATCTGGGGATAAGGCTCACTGCTAAGACGGAACTCCTTTATCCAACTAACTTTCCTCACACATACCGCAAACTGGAGGCAGACTTATCCAAATGGGCTAAAGGGGGCTTGTCCTGGTTGGAAAGGATCCATGCAGTCAAGATGACCTTACTCCCTAGAATCCTCTACCTTTTTAGAGCCATCCCAATAAGCATCAATAAAGAGCACTTGAAAGCATTTCAAAGGAAAATAATAAAATTCATTTGGGGGGGGAAGGGGTACATACTTCCACAGAGCACTTTATACTTAAATAGACCACAAGGGGGCTTGGGCCTACCGCAGCTATTTTGGTATTACCAATCAGCCAGGCTAGCTCAGATCTCGTCGGTTTATGCGAAGACTGAAAGACCGGACTGGATACAGATTGAGAGACAGGCAGTACCCTCCTTCACTATCGACTTCCTCCTATGGGTCCCCCCAAAAAAACGTCCACCCATTTTATCCCCTATACTCTCACAATCCTTTCAATTATGGGATTCTCTGAGAAACCATCAATCCATAACCTCCTGCAAACACCCCCTGGCTCACATCTTCAACAACCCTGACTTTCCCCCGGGAACTGACATCAAAGCATTCCGCTGGTGGTTGAACAAGGGGATGTACCGGATAGGACACTACTTTACACCAATGGGACCCATCACCAGAACCTTCTGTGTGAATCAACTAAAGATGCCAAACTCCGAATTCTTTCGTTTCCAACAGATCAGACACTTCCTCACTCAGTTGGGTAAAAACAATCTCTCAAACAACGCATTCACCCCTTATGAAATATGGTGTGAACAGGCTACGGAGCAGAGGGGTGGAATCTCCACCATCTATCAGTCACTCTCAGGTCAGTCCACCAAGACCTCATACATGACCGCTTGGGAGTCGGACCTTGCCTTGGAGTGGGACCTGGAGAAGTGGAGAGTCTCCTTTAATAGGGCATACAAGAGCATCTTAAACATTTCGCTGGTGGAGTCCAGTGTGAAGCTTATCACACGTTGGTACCTCCCACCGGATAGACTGGCCAAAATGTTCCCCTCCACGGACCCCAGATGCTTTAGGGGCTGTCAACTTAGGGGATCCCTAGCCCATATCTTCTGGGAATGTCCAAGATTGAGACCTTTCTGGAGCAGGATTTTTCACATGATCAAAAAGGTTGCTGGAGTCCAGATCCCGAGGTCCCCCGCAGCTGCCTTATTGAACGACCACTTACCTAAGACCCCCAAGCAGGCCCGTAAATTGATTCATTTCATTTTGCTGGGAGCTAAGCTATCTATAGCTAAGGCCTGGAAGCAGCCCAGGGTTTCATTTAAAGCGGCTATCCGCAAAATCTCTTGGATCATGGCCCAAGAAAAGCTAGCCAGTACCCTGCTCAACACCACACAGAAATTTGAAGCAGTTTGGGAACCGTGGGCTGATTTCATAGGCATTTCCCTAATTCCAGGGGTCCAACCATGATGCGTGGGCCTGTTTCGGGGTCGGGGGGGGTTCCCTCCAGTGGATTGGCTCTCGACTTCTCTTTTCTCTCTCTCTCTTTCCCCCCCTGCTCATCTCTACCTCTCCTCTTTCCCCCTTTTTTCTTATTTCTCTGATTGTTTTAACAAGATGTTGCTTTGCCTGTTTAATTCATGCTGTAGCAGGGTCCCTCGGGGGTCGTACTCCCAAGGGAAGCACCCGAAGTAGGCTTTCCTGCCCTGTTAGATACCTAGAGACTTTCTATATGTTAGAAGTGGGGGTGGGGGAGTGTTCGGAGAGCTCCGATCGGGCACAGTGTGATCCCAATCGGGGTGCTGTCGGTCTCTCCTCCCTACCCTTCCCCCAACCGGTCCATATCTCCGGGTTATAAGGTTCGCGCTAACGAAAGTTGGTATAGGAAGGCTCTACTGTACTTTATTTACCAGAGACATGCTTATATCTACAGTCATAAGTTTGATTTGTTACCCCAAGGGGACTCGCATTTGTCTGATGTATTATCCTGCATTTAATGCTGATGACTTGTAAACGCCTGTTTTTCTCTGAAATTCAATAAAATACTTTGAAAAAAAAAAAAAAAAAAATTTTAAACACTTTCAGTGAAATCTCTGGGTTTAAAATTAATACCACCAAAACAGAAGCTCTCCCCATAAATATCATACCAACTAATCTGAACACCCTTAAACAGAACTACAACTATCACTGGAGCTCCACATCCTTAAAATACTTAGGTGTCCGGATTACAGCATCATACTCCTCACTATATCAGGCGAATTTCCCCCCCCTATTCCAAGAAATTAACCGCCTATTGAATCACTGGACCGCTTTGCCCATCTCTCTCCTGGGACGTATAAATATTCTAAAAATGTCTATCCTTCCTAAACTACTGTATTTATTCGAGACACTCCCAGTGGCAATACCAATGTCTCAGTTGAAAACGCTTCAAAGAAGAAGCCTCCGTTTTATATGGAACAACGCCTCACATAGGGTGGCGGGCTCAGTGGTCATGGCACGTAAGCTTAAAGGGGGCCTAGGTGCCCCTGACTTCATCAAATACTACTATGCTTCTCACCTAAGGGTTCTTACCTCGTGGACCAACAGAACTGCCCCAAACAGATGGGCGGACATAGAAATGAGCATAACAGCCCCAGTACATCCGTGCTACATGCTCTGGCCGTCCACGACCAAATATATGCCCCAGCTGAGAACTCTATGCCTGGCCCCAATGCTCTTTACACTGGCAATATGGAAGAAATGCTCCGCTAAATACTCACTATCATCCACAAGTTCACCTCTTACTAATATCCTTTTTAATCCAGACATCCCAGACAGTCTGTCCTATGAACGTATGATGCCCTGGACTAAGGCCGGGATTTTTCAACTACGACAACTAGTCAATCCAGCCACAAGACACTTACTATCCTTCGAGGACCTTAACAAACAACACCAATTACCCAAAACAATATTTTATTCATACCTCCAAATCAAACACTTCTTTTCTACCAAAAACCCCACACTATCTTTAGATAAACCTACCCAATTCGAAATGCTATGTGCTACAGGCCCTCATGAACCCCAACTGATATCCACCATTTATAGAATACTCCATGAGGCCAACCCCCTAAAAATAAATACGCATTATTATATGAAAAAATGGTCACAGATTCTCCAACATGACATATCTCTCCTAGACTGGGACAAGATTTGGATCTCCATCTCCAAGAGCTCCAGATGTATTTCCCACAAAGAAATAGGTTACAAAGTACTTATGTTTTGGTATAAAACTCCAGAAAGACTACATGCGGCGGATCCGTCCATATCCCAAATATGCTGGAGATGTAATAAGAAAGTAGGCTCCCATTTTCATATCTTTTGGGAATGCTCTTTGGTTACGCAACTTTGGGAGCAGATCCAAAAGTTATTAGAGAAACTGGTGGGAATCCTCGTTCCCCTGGATCCCATATATTATTTACTTGGTCTTCCCTATCAAACAAAACAGAAACTGATGTCATACGTATTACTAGCAGCTAAAAAAACTATCCCCAAACTTTGGCTATCCACTTCCCCTCCCACCCTACCACATACTCTAACCATCTTAATGGATATGCGTAGAATGGAACATCTAACTGCCATTGTTGAAGGTTCCATACAGAAATTTTCTATCATCTGGCAACCTTGGGACGACTATGATGACAATAGTACGACAAATGAAACAGGATGAAAGGATAGACGTCTATGGCAATAAACATTTTATATCTCTTGGGCTAACACACACCTTACCCCTCTGTTTGTGCAAATTCTCCTCAACAAGATTTCCTTTTCCTATAGGACAAGTAATGTAATCACAGTAGATTCGCCTAATTAATAACCAAAGGTTCTTATCACTTGTTATTCCTAACCTTACAGTTGTAGTGTAAGATATCCTATGGTTCCTGATAAGGTCATGCACTCTCGATAGACAGTATTGAAGCCTCATGTTTTCCTTTTTTTTCTGAATGTGACAACGATGTTATTATAAATGTCATGAAAAATGTTAAATAAACAATTTAAAAAAAAAAAAAAAAATAATATTAATAATAATTTGCTGCTTCTCTCTCCCCCAGTCTAAGCTCAGCTGTGCAGGTCAAATTCAGATACTTTAATTAGAGAAAAAAAAAAAGGTTTAACAATGCATTAATGAGGGGGTCCCAGATCTACAGTGCCACACTTTTAATATATAGCCAACCTTGTAAGTATGGTAGAGAGTGGGTTTTTTTACTTGGTTTTATTTTTCTTTATTTTTTTATGATTTTTCTTTTTTTCCTTGGGTAGGATCAGACCATACAGCAACTCCTTCTATCATATTTTTTATTGAACTCACGTGCATGTTTCTGAAGAGTGGACCAAACCACGAAATGCATAGAGCTATTATATGCCGTGTCCCTATGATTCAATTGATATCTGTCAGTATGTATAATTTTTTATTTCAAACGTTTATAATCATGTGGCAACCCGTCTATATTGTATGTATAGATATGCATTTTTATGACTTGTACCAGTTATTTTTATTGTATTGGCTATACGTTCATTTATGATTATGCCTTTGTATATTAATTTATATAATAAACTGAATTCTTTAGACCTACGTGCTTCATTCAAAGTACCAATCCCTTTTCCCCTCCTTTTTGACATATATGCAAGTTAATGGCCATAAAAAGGATATGGGGGCCCGGATACCACCCTAGGGGACATGTATCAATGCAATTTTTTTTTTTAAAAAAGATAATTTTTAAAGGAGCAGTGATTTTAATGATGCTTAAAGTGGAACAATAAAAATGCAAAATTTCTTTAAATATAGTGCCAGAGGGTCCCCTTAGTCTGCCTGTGAAGTGGCACATCTGTAGCATGTATAGAACCTGCTGCAGCAAAAATGACATTTCTAAAGAAAACAAAAACGCATTTAAATGTACTTTGCAGCTGCAAGCTATTGCAGGCACCCAGCAGTACATAAGAAAAAATGTGAAAAAAAAAAAATAAACGCCAACATTTTATAAAAAAAAAAAAAAAAAAAAAAAACAGTCCCAAAGGCCCTTGTATAGACTGGGGGGACCCCACGCCGTTTTTTTTTAAATTTTGTATTTACGGCAATTTTTTTTTCCTTTCAGCTGTCAGGGGGGAAGCCCCCTGACAGCTGATGACTCATTCCTTGTTAAGGATGCAGCCGCCGACTTTCCGGTCCCGGAAAGATGCACAAATAGACTGTGCGCCCGGCGGGTGAACATCCCGCCGAACGCACAGAAAATGTGGGTGTTCGGGCAAACACCCGAACAGGCGATGTTCGGGCTGAACTTATGCTCGGCCCGAACCGATCACCCAACACTAATCACAAATAGAAAAAAAGACGATTTTATAAGTCTCTAAGGTGTCGCTTCTCGTCTGAATCTATTTTTTTCAACCAAACAACGCAAAAAAAACAAAAAAAAATATATAATTTCACTATGTCTTGTCATTTACAACCAAAATAATTTGACTGCTAGTTTAATGTGGGTGATTTTGCCTGCCGAGTGTTCTTTTCTCTTATTTTGAAAGAGCTCTCATCATCATCTTTATAAAGAGAGTGCAAAAATATGGACAAATGTTAATGGAAAATGTTCTACAACACTGATAATGGATTGAAAATGCAGCATTTTATTACTTCAATATAAAATACATTTTATGGTAGATTTAAATTAATTGCTTGAATGTATCCTCTTGTTCAGTTTGTTCCTTAACCCCTGTGAAAGTTTGAACTGTTAGCCCGAATCCCGCGGAGAAAAAAAGGAACACCAGCTGAAATTCTTTGAAGTTCCTATCCTCCTTCGTGGGAGAGGAGGGAAAAGTGAGACAAAGATCCTTCGCATTAAAGAGCGGGAGGCAAGCAAAAGCAATCGATGAACTATTAATACTGTCCAAGAACAGGATCTTAATTTTGGAAATAAACGTTTAGAGCAGAACTCCGGATATAAAAGAGAAATAAGAAATAACTGGCCAGAGGAAGAAATTTGGAAAAAAAATAGCATTTGCCGCAAGACTCAACTTTAATCTGGAGATGCTCCATGCAGTAATTCCTTTTCACCACTGGATGTCACCTGTCTTCCCGATTGTATGACAACCAGCATCACTCAACCTGCTTCCTTCTGTCCAGGCTGTCAAGGACCTGCGCCCCAGGGCAGGGGTCTTCTTCAAACTTTTCAGTGCAAGGGTCACATCGAATATTTTACAAGGCTATTCCCCCTTCAATCTATTATGAATGCCGCTGCTAGACTTATACACCTTACTAATCAAGCCGTGACTGCTGCCCCTCTCTGCCAATCCCTTCACTGGCTTCCACTAGCCCAACATATAAAATTCAAAATACTAACCACAACGTACAAAACCATTCACAACATCGGCCCCAGCTGCATCACCAACCTCATCTTGAGATATCGCCCAAATCGTTCACTCCGCTCCGCCCAAGACATCTTGCTCTCTAGCTCCTTTGGCACCTCCTCCCATGCTAACCTGCAGGACTTCTCCAGAGCTTCTCCCAGCCTATGGAACTCCCTACCCCAGTATGTCCGCTTAGCTCCTACCCTGTCCGCCTTTGGCCATCCTATTCAGGGAAGCCTACCCCACCTCCACCTAAAGACTGTACTTGGGTCACCTCCACAACATCATCCCCCACAGCTAATACCTTTTGAATTACCTCACCCTCCCTTTAGATTGTAAGCTCCACGAGCAGAGATCTCCCATTCCTTTTGCATTGAAATGTATTGTAATTATACTGCCCCCCTCTTATATTGTAAAGGCAAACTGTTGGTTCCCACTTTCGGCAGAGTCCCCATCAGAGTACCCCCTTATCTCATGATTCCCATCACTGTCCCCACTTAGACTCCTAGTTTAAAGACACCTGCCCTAGGGCCCTCCAGCCTGGGCTAAAAAAAATTACAACTTCAGAGAATGGAGCTCACACAATGGGGTTTATTTACTAAAACTGGAGAGTGAAAAATCAGGTGAAGCTGTGCATGGGGGCCAATCAGCTTCTAACTTCAGCTTGTTCAATTAAGCTTTGACAAAAAAAAAAAACCTGGAAGCTGATTTCTATGAAGAGCTGCACCAGATGTTGCACTCTCCAGTTTTAGTAAATCAACCCCTGTTATTTGTTGAGTGTCACGGGAGCAAGAACCAGCCACCATCATTGCCAGAGGAAGAGGAAGGACCTGTGACTGGGAAGAAGAGAAAGATATGTTTTTGCTTTTTAAAATTTTCTTTATATATATATATATATATATATATATATATATATATATATATATATATATATATATATATATATATATATATATAGCCAATTCTCCATACTCCTACTACTTGACCTCTCTGCGGCCTTTGATACTGTTGACCACCCGCTCCTCTACATTCCCTTGGCCTCCGAGATTCTGCTCTATCCTGGTTCTCTGCCTATTTATCACAGCGCTCCTTCAGTGTTACCTACAACTCTGCCTCCTCCTCTCTATTGCCCCTTTCTGTGGGGGGTCCCCCAAGGCTCGGTTCTTGGACCCCTTCTCTTCTCTATCTACACCTCCTCCCTTGGTCACTTGATAACCGCCCACGGCTTCCAATACCACTTATACGCAGATGAAACCCAAATCTATCTGTCTACTCCTCACCTCACTCCTTCAGTCTCCTCTCGCATTGCTAACTTACTAACTGACATATCAGCATGGATGTCGCACCACTTCCTTAAATTACATCTCTCTAAAACTGAGCTATTAATATTCCCCCCCGCCCGTGCCCCCCTCCATGACTTTTCCATCAAAATCAACAATGCAACCATCAGTCCCTCCCCTCACGCCAGGTACTCGGTGTAATCCTAGACTGTGACTTGTCATTTCAGCCCCAAGTCCAATCATTGTCAAAAGTTTGTAGAATTCACCTCCGTAACATCTCTAAAATACGCCCCTTTTTAACAAATGAAACCACCAAGCTCCTCATTCACTCCCTTGCAGGGGCGTAACTAGAAATCACAGGGCCCCATAGCAAAATGTTGTATGGGCCCCCCCTGCAAACAGCCGCCCCCCCCCCACAAATAAAATTAACTAATGCCATTGAAAAACAGATTACCACAACCATGTGGCACAGTACCCAGGCAACAGCTTATATTAATTTTGTACAACAAATTATACAGTATACTGTATGCAGCCCCTGGAGGACACACATTGCTGACCTCCAGCCTTCTAACCAATTTCTGTTCTGTTATATAGAATTAAATAGTTCAACTCACCATAATGCAGAATCAGTGGGAGCCCTGAGCGTATCACTTGCCACCGTCGCCTGCCACCAGATGCAACTTGTCACGGAATGTCACTTGCCACATCACCTGCCACACGTGGCGTATTGTCCACTTGCCACGTCGCCTGCCACCAGATGCAGATTGTCACTTGTCACACGTTGTAGAATGTCACCTGCCACATGTTGCCGATTGTCCACTTGCCACGTCCCGGATTGTCACTTGCCATGTCACCTGCCACACATTATGGATTGTCACTTGCCACGTCCCAGATTGTCACTTGCCACGTCACCTGCCACACATTACGGATTGTCACTTGCCACGTCACCTGCCACACATTACGGATTGTCACTTTCCACGTCATGGATTGTCACTTGCCACACATTACGGATTGTCACTTGCCACATCCCAGATTGTCACTTGCCACATCACCTGCCACACATTACGGATTGTCACTTGCCACATCACGGATTGTCACTTGCCACACATTATGGATTGTCACTTGCCACATCCCAGATTGTCACTTGCCACGTCACCTGCCACACATTACGGATTGTCACTTGCCACCTCCCAGATTGTCACTTGCCACGTCTCCTGCCGCAATTACGGATTGTCACTTGCCACGTCCCAGATTGTCACTTGCCACGTCACCTGCCGGACATTACGGATTGTCACTTTCCATGTCACAGATTGTCACTTGATAAAAAAAGAAAGAGAAAACCTGCGCTATCAAGCAAAAAATTATTAATATAACTGCAGCTGCAACAAAGCCACAAATATCAATGAGGTGAAAAATTACATACAAAGAAAAAATTGTGCGCTTGCATTAGATATTTAAATCTATATTACTACATGATTATCATAAGTAGATAAACAAATAAATAAAAAATAAATAAAAAACACCATCAAAGTTAATTGTGAGTGATTTAGAAAGTCGCTATGCTACAGAGCAAACAGCGACATGTAAGTCAAATACTAATATTGACCATTGCATACATATAAACCAACAATAAAGTTATAAACTGGTGTGCAAAAAAGAAAAGAAAGAAAAAACAAAAAAACAAAGGTTATTCCACCCAAGTGCAAAGTCATAAAGTTCAAAATTGCATCCTGAGTCGCAGGAAAAACGCATATCCAACGTTCATGAATTGCATTCCTTAGTGTGTATAAATATATATATATATATATATATATATATATATATATATATATATATATAAAAAACACCATCAAAGTTAATTGTGAGTGAATTAGAAAGTCGCTATGCTACAGAGCAAACAGCAAAATGTAAGTCAAATACTAATATTGACCATTGCATACATATAAAGCTACAATAAAGTTATAAACTGGTGTGCAAAAAAGAAAAAGCAAAAAAAAACAAAGGTTATTCCACCCAAGTGCAAAGTCATAAGTGAAAAAGTTCAAAATTGCATCCTGAGTCGCAGGAAAAACGCATATCCAAAGTTCATGAATTGTATTCCTTAGTGTGTATAAAGGAATAAGGGGACGTGAAGGGACCTCCAACCACCAGTGGATCCGAAGGTTGATAATAGATGTATCCTTACCAGACACGTTGGATCACCTTTAAAGGAGGTCCAACGTGTCTGGTAAGGATACATCTATTATCAACCTTGGGATCCACTGGTGGTTGGAGGTCCCTTCATGTCCCCTTATTCCTTTATACACACTAAGGAATACAATTCATGAAGTTTGGATATGCGTTTTTCCTGCGACTCAGGATGCAATTTTGAACTTTTTCACTTATGACTTTGCACTTGGGTGGAATAACCTTTGTTTTTTTGTTTTTTCTTTTTTGCACACCAGTTTATAACTTTATTGTTGGTTTATATGTATGCAATGGTCAATATTAGTATTTGACTTACATTTTGCTGTTTGCTCTGTAGCATAGCGACTTTCTAATTCACTCACAATTAACTTTGATGGTGTTTTTTATTTATATATATATATATATATATATATATATATATATATATATATATATATATATATATATATATATATATATATATATATATATATATATATATATATATTTATACACACTAAGGAATGCAATTCATGAACTTAGGATATGCGTTTTTCCTGCGACTCAGGATGCAATTTTGAACTTTATGACTTTGCACTTGGGTGGAATAACCTTTGTTTTTTTGTTTTTTCTTTCTTTTCTTTTTTGCACACCAGTTTATAATTTTATTGTTGGTTTATATGTATGCAATGGTCAATATTAGTATTTGACTTACATGTCGCTGTTTGCTCTGTAGCATAGCGACTTTCTAATTCACTCACAATTAACTTTGATGGTGTTTTTTATTTATTTTTTATTTATTTGTTTATCTACTTATGATAATCATGTAGTAATATAGATTTAAATATCTAATGCAAGCGCACAGATTGTCACTTGCCACACATTACAGATTGTCACTTGCCACGTCGCCTGCCACATGTTACAGATTGCCACTTGCCACATCATGGATTGTCACTTGCCACACATTGCTATGTCACTTTCCTGCTGTGTCAGGCAGCAGATTATCAGTCAAGCAGCAGAGAGATAATGTCATCTCTCTGCTTCCCGAGGCTGCCTGCACAGTGAAGGGGGAACTGCACTGCAGGGATGCAGGAAGGGCGCCGGGTGGTGAGAGATGATGTCATCTCTATGCGCCCCCGCCTGCCAGCTCCCTGATTGGCCAGCCCACTCACACATGAGCTGCCCAGCTGTCTCACCAGTCGAGCCACGTGACAGCCCTCGGAGCTCACCCGCGGAGCCGCCCACTCTCATCCACGGAGCCGCCCGCTCTCACCCGCGGAGCCACCGGGCCCCACTTGGCTGCAGGCCCCATAGCGCCCGCGTGTGTCGCTATGGCGGTAGTTCCGCCACTGCTCCCTTGCTATCTCTCGCCTTGACTATTGCAACTCCCTTCTCATTGGCCTGCCTCTCCATAGGCTCCTCCCCTCTCCAGTCTATCATGAATGCTGCTGCCAGACTTATCCACCTTACCAACCGCTCAGTGTCTGCCAACCCTCTCCTCCAATCCCTACACTGGCTCCCAATCACCCAGCGAATTAAATTCAAAATACTAACCACAACATACAAAGCCATTCCCAACTCTGCCCCGAGCTACATCACCAATATTGTCTCCAAATATCACCCAAATCGACCTCTCCGCTCTTCTCAAGACCTCCTACTCTCAAGCTCTCTCATCTCCTCCTCTCATGCTCGTCTCCAGGATTTCCCCAGAGCCTCTCCCATCCTCTGGAACTCGCTACCTCAACCTGTCCAGCTATCCCCTACTCTTGCTACCTTCAGGCGATCCCTGAAAACTCATCTCTTCAGGAAAGCCTATCAGGTCTCCAACTAATCTCCTACCACTTCCATCAGCTCATTCCCCACAGTTACAATCTTTTGTACCACCTGCCCCACCCTATTAGATTGTAAGCTCTTCTGAGCAGGGCCCTCTTAATCCTCTTGTATTTTATTGTATTGTAACTGTATTGTCTCCTTTTATCTTTTATACCGCTTAAACTGTTGGCGATATATAAATCCCGTATAATTATATATATATATTCATCCGCTGATCTCCTGTCGCTCCCTATCCTTACACCCAATATGGAGGTTCCAGACACCCAGAAGGCACAGTTGAGCCTGGAAACATGGCAGAGGGGAGGGAATCGGATAGGGGTGGATTTACCAGACTGCCCAAAAGCAGTTTTACTGCTAAAGGGCGGCTCTCCTGTGCAGAATGACACATATATATGTGATTCTGCACTTCCGCCTGCAGGGGGCGTGGGCACGCCGCCTGTTGGGCCGCTTTTGCTGTGATTGTTTACAGCAGAAGCTGATCTGCGGGTGCTGGGCACCCAATGTCTGCCGACATCAGACGTTCATCGGTAAAACACACAGAACTGAGATCTGCCTATGTAAACAAGGCAGATTTTCATTCTGACAGGGGGGAAGGATGGATTTTGTGTTCCTGCAAAGCAGGGAGAAAAATCCATCTCTGCCCTAGTAAAAGCACCTAACACAGTACTCACAAAAACACTGGCTAGGCACACAGTTAACCCTTTGATTTCCCTAGATGTTTAACCCCTTCCCAGCCAGTGTCATTAGTATAGCGACAGTGCATATTTTTAGCACTGATTGCTGTATTACTGTCACTGGTTCCTACAAAGTCAATAGTGTCAGTTAGTGTCAGACTGTCCGCCACAATATCGCAGTCTCCTTATAGTAAATAAAAATAAATATATAAATAAATAAATAAAAATTCCATAAATATATACCATAGTTTGTAGATGCCATAATGTTCGCATAAACTACCATATTTATCGGCGCATAACACACACTTTTTTCCCCTTAAAAGCAGGGGAAAATTGTGGGTGCGTGCTATACGCCGATCCCCACTGTCTGTGAGGGGAAGAAGAGCGAGCGCCACCGAAAAAGGGCGAGCGGCGCCGAAAAAGACAGAGCCGAGTGTACTCGGCTCCGCTCGCAGTCCAGCCTCCCTGCTGTCTCTGTGGGGACTGCGAGCGCTGCCGAAAAAGACCGAGCCGTACTGTGTACTCGGCTAGGCTCGGCTCGCAGTCCCGCCCAGTCCCGCCATTGGACCTGCGCTATGTCCATCATAGGAGCCGGGTCAATGGGCAGGACTGCGAGACGAGCCGAGTACAGCCGAGTACACAGGCTCTGTTTATCTCGGCGGTGGTAATTTTAAATGGTTACATGCCGCAAATGACACTGGGCAAAAGGCTGCAAATGACACGGCAAGGCTGCAGATGGTCACTGATTATTATGCAATGATGGACAAGGCTGCAGATAGACACTGATAAGGCTGCATTGATGGGCATTTAAATGTAAGTTTTTTTTCCTTAAACTTTCCTCCTAAAAGTTTTTTTCCTTAAAATTCCCTCCTAAACTTGGGGTGCGTGTTATACGCCGGCGCGTGTTATACGCCGATAAATACGGTAATCAATATACGCTTTTTGCCAAAAATATGTAGAAGAATACATATTTACCTAAATTTATTAAGAAATTTGATTATTTTTTTTTTTTTTTTAGCAGAAAGTAAAAAAAGCAAGTTTTTTTTTTTTTTTTTTAAATTGTCAGTGTTTTTTAGTTTATAGCACAAAAAATACAAAATGTAGTGGTGATTAAATACCACCAAAAGAAAGCTCTATTTGTGGGGAAAAAAGGGACATAAATTGAATTTATGTATAGCGTTGCACGACTGCACAATTGTCAGTTAAATTAATGCAGTGCCGTATCGCAAAAAATGGCTTGGCCGTTTGATTTACTCCCGTACCTTATTCATCCTGACCAATCAGGATTCACAAAATGGGCGTCAAACGTCCGATGCCATCCGTGGGATGATAAACATAATTCACGAAGGTGAGTCCCATGGAGTGCCTTTTCTGCTTCTATCTTTAGATGCAGAGAAGGAATTCAAGAGTCCACTGGAGATACCAGGACTAGACGTTGTGGAAATTTGGTTTTCAGGGCGACATTCTTTCAGCAATCTTAGCATTATATTCTTGCCCCTCGGCACAAGTTTACTGCTCATCAGTGTTATCTACACCCTTTAACATTACAAATGGGACGAGACAAAGGATGCCCCCTATCACCCCTAATCTTTATCTTAATGATGGAACCACTAGTGGAGAAAATTAGATCCATGAAGGAGATTAAAGGCCTCTCAATCCGTTCTCAAAAACACAAAATAAATTTATTTGCAGATGATGTAATTCTCATTATGTCAAACCCCGTTTCTTCCCTTGCTTCGGTAGGGAAAACTCTTGAAACGTTTAGCTATGTATCCTATTATAAGGTTAATGCTTCTAAATGCTTCACACTTCCCTTGGGACTCTCCTCAGAACAACAATTCTCACTGAATAAGCAGTATCCATATATCTGGCCTGATCACTCAATATCCTATTTGGGAATCAAACTAACCAAATCAGTGTCCTCCCTATTCCAGGCCAACTACACCCCCTTTCTAAACTGCCTCCCCAAGGACCTTGAAAACCTCTCCAAATTTCATCTTACATGGTCCGGCAGGCTTGCCGGCCGCCTTTAAGATGATTAAGTTGCCATAACGCCTCTACATTTTTAGATCCCTTCCCATTCCTGTGCCTCCATCCTTCTTCACATCTCTACAAAAATTGGTTGGGGCAAATTTGCATGGCAGGAATCCAAAGCAAGGAGCTCCCAGTCCATGAAACATAGATCTGTGGGTGGCGCAGGGTACATACGTTTCAGAGACTACTACTTTGCCTCTAGTTTGGAGCAACTCAAATCCTGGTTCACAAGTAGCGTAGTCTGTCCTTGAAGAGATATGGAATCTACACAAATTTAAGTGTATGACTTATAAGTAATCCTCACATAAAACTGAACAAATTATACGTCTCCCCTACCATCTCTGCTTCAGCTACTGTATATCCAAGACCTCCAAAGGTGATACACCCCATCAAATACTTGTACTTATCTCTGTCATTTCCCCACTGATCCCAGGATCTTCCATAGAAAACTGGCAAAGATTAGGTATAATGCATCTTTCAGACTTAGACCCCTTTCACACTGGGGTGTTTTTCAGGCGCTTTAGCGTTAAAAAAAATGCCTGTAAAGCGCCTGAAAGAAGCCTCATCTGCAATCCCAATGTGAAAGCCCGAGTGCTTTCACACTGGGGCACTGCGCTGGCAGGGCGTCAAAAAAAGTCCTGCAAGCAGCTTCTTTGCAGCGTTTTTTGTGTTTTTGCCTCCGGGCTGGGTGCGCCGATGGCCCGAGCCCTTTCACACTGCCAGCGCCCGAAAAACGCCTGAAAAATGCCCCAGTGTGAAAGGGGTCTTAAGCGGCGCTTTACCAGCGTTTTTCGGGCGCTGGCAGTGTGAAAGGGCTTGGGCTTTCACATTGGGATTGCAGGTGAGGCTTCTTTCAGGCGCTTTACAGGCGCTTTTTTTTAACGCTAAAGCGCCTGAAAAACACTTGAAAAATGCCCCAGTGTGAAAGGGGTCTTAAGCCTCGTACACACGATCGGATTGTTGGCCATCAAAACCGTGGAATTTTGTCCGAAGGGCGTTGGCCCAAACTTGTCTTGCATACACATGGTCACGCAATTGTTGACCAACAATTACAAACGTAGTGACATACTAGACGTACTACGTGGTTTTTCAGCTCTTTAGCGCCACCCTTTGGGCTCCTTCTGCTAATTTCATGTAAGTTTGGTGAGTGTTGATTCGCGCTTTTCATTTTGCACTTTTCATTTTGCACTTTTCAGTTCGTTTCTGAACGGCCGTTCGTCATCCAGACATGTTGCGGAATCGGAGGAGATAACGTGTTATTTATTATTGGCCTTGGAGTTATTGCTTTGACATTATTTTTTTGGTTGAATAATAATGATTGATTTGGTATATTTTCTATATTTTTGGATGCATAGAATGCACTTTTTGGTTAAGTTCTATTGGCAGATATCATGTCTAATTTTATTTGTTTTCTTTTTTAAATGCACAATAAAAAAATTATGCAGAATAATACTTGGCTATGTGTTTTACTTCAAATGACAGTTTGGGAGTCGGCAGTTACATTTTAAAAAATACAATGTAAAATTAACAAGGGACACCAACATAGTTCTAACTTTGATCTTAAAAACTACGGGATAATGGTGTTGTGGTAACTTGCCCAAAAAAAAAAAAAAAAAACATAATAATATTATTCTTGATATCACTAGAAAAAAAAAGCCTTTGAAAATTCGTTTGCAATAACTCCATCAGTATCACCAGCAAAGCAGCTTCATTATTATCCTATTAAATAAAGAAGAAGAGAATTGTGCGCTGCATTTGGAGATTTAATAATTTGCCGCGTCACGAATGTTAATTCTCCATTACGAGCGCTAGTTTACTAGACCGACCGCTTCCGGCTCGTCCTTGTTTCCGAGCATGCTTGTTTGTACTTTGGACTTTTGTCCGACGGACTTGTGTACACACGATCGGAAAATCCGACAACAGACATTTGTCCGCAGAAAATTTGAAAACCTGCCATCCAACATTTGTCTGCGGAAAGTCAGACAACAATTGTCCAATGGAGCGTACAAACAGTCGGATTTACCGACAACAGCCTGTCATTGAACATTTCCCGTCGGAAAGTCCGATCGAGTGTACGGGGCTTTACAGTATACTCTTGTAAGTTTCTCAAGTCATTTGCCACGCTTCGCGAGGAGTTCTACATTCCTACCACAGACTACTTTAAATATATGCAGATAGAACATTGTCTAATACGCAACCCCTGCCTCCATTTTTTTGTACACCAAAAACTTTGGAGGTACCTATCAAGCGCTATCACCTGTACCAAAGGTATCTCACTTTTTACAACCTTCTAAACTACCTCCGATGTTACAGTGGAAAAAAGACATAGGTAGATCGATTAGCCCTTCTCAATGGACCATAACGTTAGCGTCCAGCTACAAAGCAACCCCCGCCTCCAATCTTTGGGAACTAATCTTTAAAATGAACCTCCGATGGTTTATCACCTCAACTCAAATACATACCATCATGAACACTGCTGCCAGGCTCATCCACCTCACAAACCGCTCAATGTCTGCTATACCCCTCTGTCAATCCCTCCATTGGCTGCCACTCAGTTACCGAATTAAATTCAAGATACTAACTATAACTTACAAAGCCATCCACAACCTGGCCCCTAGCTACATCTCTAACCTAGTCTCAAAATACCAACCTAATCGTTCTCTTCGCTCCTCCCAAGACCTCCTGCTCTCAAACTCCCTTGTCACCTCATCCCATGCTCGCCTCCAGGACTTCTCCAGAGCCTCTCCAATCCTCTGGAATGCTCTACCCCAGTCTGTCCGATTTTCTCCTACTTTATCCACTTTCAGGCGATCCCTGAAAACTCATCTCTTCAGAGAAGCCTGTCTGGCCCCCACCTAACAACTGTACATTTATCTTCTCAATCAGCACATCACCCACAGTTATCACCTCTTGTATCTCTTGACCTTTCCTCTTAGATTGTAAGCTCTAAGGAGCAGGGCCCTCTGATTCCTACTGTATTAAAGTGTATTGTATTTGTACTGTCTACCCTCAAGTTGTAAAGCGCTACGTAAACTGTTGGCGCTATATAAATCCTGTATACTAATAAATAATAATAATACCAATGCCCCATCTGTACCACCCACATGTTGGAGAAAATGTGGGTGGAACGGGCAACCTTCTGCACATCCTCTGGGGATGTGACAAACGCTCGAAATTCTGGGCAGACGTTTTTGCACTCATTTTTAAAATCACCAGAGTCCCAGTAGTCCCATCCCCTGAACTCGCCCTGCAAAGCAAAGGAATTGGCAATTTACCTCCCCAACTCCGCTGTGTGACCATACACATCCTATTAGCTGCAAGACTTACCATGACCCGTCATTGGAAAACTGCCGACCCAATCCTTTTAGGCGAGGTAATCTCCACAATACACAACCATTTCTCTTACGAGCGCAGGTAGACTAGTTACTATCAGCAAATTGTGGTCCCAGTTGCTCGAATTATTTAAAAGCAATTTCTTTAATACGCTATAACTGCATTTGTACACATGCACTGTTCTGTATGCTACAATCGCCCTGACTATGTTCTTCTCTCTCTGAGTAATTTTCATATTCCGGTACATCCGCCTATTTTGGAAATTGTTACGTATACTTACTGTACTGGTATGGCAACCATCGTTAACCACTTCAATACCGGGCACTTATACACCTTCCTGCCCAGACCAATTTTCAGCTTTCAGCGCTGTCGCACTTTGAATGACAATTGCGCGGTCATGCTACACTGTACCCAAACTAAATTTTTATCATTTTGTTCCCACAAATAGAGCTTTCTTTTGGTGGTATTTGATCACCTCTGGGTTTTTTTATTTTCTGCTAAACAAATAAAAAAATGACCGAAAACTTTGAAAAAAAATGTTTTTTTTCTTTGTTTCTGTTACAAAACTTTATAAATAAGGAAGTTTTCTCCTGCACTGATGGGCACTGATGGGGCTGCACTGATGAGGTGGCATCAATGAGGTGGCACTGATGAGGTGGCACTGATGGGCACCGACGATGGGCACTAATATGTGGCACTGATGGGGCACCAATAGGCGGCACTGATGGGCACTGATAGGTGGCACTGATATGCAGCACTGATGGGTACACATAGGTGGAACTGATGGGCACTGAAAGGTGGCGCGGATGGGCATTGATAGACTGCATGGATCGGCATTGATAGGCGGCACAGATAGGCACTAATCGGTGGCACGGGTGGGCACTGATAGGTGGCACGAATGGGCATGGATGGGCACTGATGTAAACGAATAGATGGTACTGATGGATGCCAATCAGTGCCAAACAATAATGACTGCCAATCAGTGATGCCCATTGTAGGCACTGATTGGCATCCATTTTGGGCACTGATTCACATCCCTGATGGTCTAGGGTGGCATCCCTGGTGGTGACATCCCTGGTGTTCCTGGTGGCATCCCTGGTGGTCCAGTGTGGGCAACTGTGGGGGTGGCTGCGCTGATAATCAATCAGCACAGACACCCCCCCCCCCCCAGTCAGAGGAGCAGCCGGCCGGCTCTCCTCTACTCACGTCTGACAGACGCGAGGGAGGAAAAGCTGATCAACGGCTCTTCCTGTTTACACTGTGAACAGCCGTGATTGGACACGGCTGATCACGTGGTAAAGAGTCTCCGTCAGAGACTCTTTACCTAGATCGGTGTTGCAGTGTGTCGGACTGACAAACCGCAACAACGATCGCCGCGATGCGCGCCCCCGGCGGGCGCGCAGTGGCTTGACGTCCGGTCAGGATATCAAAACCACTTTGCCGTTCATATGCCTCGTTTTGCATTCACATTTTTTTTCTGTGTATTGACTTACATCAATAAAAACTATTGTAATTAAAAAATGGCCCGGTCATGAACGGGGGTAAATCTTTCAGAGGTCAAGTGGTAAATATGCTGCATATATACAGTATATATATGTAATGGCTTTTTGGCCACCTCTATTTAACTGAAAGGTCATGTGAGCTCGGGAGGAGAAGAAATGAGGATCCGACACATTCATCTGTGTAAACTAATAAAAGGCATTAAAGAATATGTAAACCCAACATTTCATATTCCTGATATGTGTCTGCTGTACCATGTACTTGTATGAGAAAGTATCCTGATCTCTTTGTATTATTCCCTTTGTGTGAGATCCCTGGTGTTCCTGCCATTCCCTCTGCTTTCCTTTTTAAAACTGACTACACTAGGCATGAGAGCTCAACTGGTGTCACTGGTTGTACTGGGAACTCAGCCTGGGGTCACCCCCAATGATTACACTTTTGCTGACAGCCATCACACACACACACACATATACACACACACACACATACACATATACACACACACACACACATACACACACACACACATACACACACACACATACACACACACACACCACACGCCACCCCTGCACAGTCATTTGCTGGGAAGACCAGTGTCCTGCTGTTTCTCCACCCCCAGCTCTCTGAGCTCCTTTTGCAGAGAACAGAGATTATGCAATCACTTATTAAAAAAAAAAAAAAGGAAAAAATGTATTTATAATTTTTTTTATACACATTGTATACACAAATGGTCTGCTTTTCATTTCTATTTTAAACTAAATGGGTTGTTTTACAAGGTGAGGGTTCACAATAACTATAATCACAAAATTTCAAAACAAATGTCAAACAAATCATACATCCAACTTATAATGCCAACATTTATTAGCAGTGAAAAATCAATAATTGCAAATGTCCATAATGTGCAAATATCAATAAACAATCCTCTGCTTATTGACTCCAGTAAATCCATCCCATTATTCCTTATATGAACTATTGTATATTCAAATTGAAACTGTGGAAATAGCACTTCCCAGAATAATTTAACCTCCAGCTTTAAGGTTGGTCATTTCACTCCAGATATACACTGAACAGCCATAACTTTGTGACCACCCACTTAATATTGAGTAGGTCCCCATTTTGCTGCCAAAAGAGCCCTGACACCCTTGAGGCATGGACTCCATTAGATCTCCAAAGGCATGCTGTGGTATCTGGCACCAAGCTATCACTAGTAGATAACTACCCTGTGAGTTGTGAGGTGGGGGCTTCCATGGATTGGACTTGGTTTTCCAGCACAACCCACAGATGCTCCATGGGATTGAGATCTGGAGAATTCTGGAGAATTTGGAGGTCAAGTCAACATCTCAAACTCGTTGTGTTCATCAAATCATTCTTGAACCATTTTTGCAGTGTGGCATTGCTCATTATCCTGCTAAAAGAGGACACTGCCCTCAGGGAATGACATTTTCATGAAGGGGTGTACTTGGTCACAACAATGTTTAGGTAGATGGTACGTGTCAAAGTAACATCCACATAAATGAAAGAACCTAAGGTCTCCCAGCAGATCATTGCCCAAAGCATCACACTGCCTCCGCCGGCTTGCCTTCTTCCCATACTGCATCCTGGTGCCATCTCCCTGCCAGGTAAGTGACACACGCACATGACCATCCACATGATGGGAAAAAACGTGACCAGGCCACCTTCTTCCATTGCTCCTGTAACTGTATTACAGTTCTGATGCTCACATGCCCATTGTAGGCACTTTTGGCTGTGGACACAGGTCAGGATGGGCACCCTGACCGGTCTACGACTACACAGCCCCATACACAACAAACTGTGATGGCCTTTTTTTCTGCTATCAACACATCAACTTCAGGGACAACATGTTAACTTGCTGCTTAGCCTCTTCACGATCGCGCTATAGCCAAATAACGGCTATATCATGGTCACACCTTTCTGGGAGGGCGTCTATTGAAGTCCTACTGTGATCGCGCTTCCTGTGCACCCCCTGTGGCACGCATCGGCAGGAATATGTGATCGCTGTGTTCTTCGGACTCAGCTGATCACAGATTGGGGTAAAGAGCCAATCCTCTCCTCGGGTGGTGTCAGCTGGTTATTGGCACAGGGGACATCTACAGTGATAAACAGTGTCCATCAGTGCTGCCAATCAGTGCCCAACAGTGCTGCCTGTCAGTGACTATCAGTGGTGCCTATCGATGCAACCTATCAGTACCCATCAGTGTCCATCAGTGCTGCCTATTAGTGCCCATCAGTGCTGCCTATAGTGCCCATCAGTTCTGCCTATCAGTGATCACCATTGCCCCCTATCAGTGCCCATCAGGGCCCATCAGTGCTGCCTATCAATGCCCATCAGTGCCCCCTATCAGTGCCCATCAGAACTGCATATCAGTGCCCATCAGTGCTGCCTATCAGTGCCCATATGTGCCGCATATCAGTGCAGCCTCATCAGTGCCCATCAGTGCCACCTCATTAGTGCACATTAGTGCAGCCTACCAGAGCCCATCAGTGCAGCCCATCAGTGCTGCCTATCAGTGCCCATTAGTGCTGCATATCAGTGCCCATCAGTGTGGTATATCAATGCCCATCATTGCCTCCTATCATTGCTGCCTATCAATGTCCATCAGTGCCCACCAGTGCCACCTCATCAGTTCCCATTAGTGCAGCCTATCAATGCCCATCAGTGCCGCCTATCAGTGCCCATTAGTGCAGCCTTATTAGTGCACTACAGTGAAGGAGAAAAAAATACTTATTTACAAAATTTTATAACAAAAAACTAAGAAAACCTTTTTTTTTTTTCATTTGTTTAGCAAAAACGTAAAAACCCCAGTGATGATTAAATACCACCAAAAGAAAGCTCTATCTGTTTAAAAAAAAAAAGATAAAAATATCATATGAGTACCATGTTGTATGACCGCGCAATTGTCATTCAAAGTGCGACAGCGCTGAAATCTGAAAATTGGCCTGGGCAGGAAGGGGGTGAAGGTGCCCGGTTGGCAAGAGTCTAATATATCCCATTGACTTTCAGATGCTTTTGTTATGAGATAATCAGTGTTATTCACTAAACCTGTCAGTAGTCATAAAGTTATGGCTGATCGATCTATAATGCCTTTCGGTATCCTTGTGGCTTAAATGGCAATCCACCGATGATCATACTGTATGTCCTCAAAGGTCATCTAAAGCTCAAATGGAAAAGAAGCATCTCATAGAGTAATCACATTTTTTTTTAATAAAAGAAAAACACAAAATTCTTCCTGTGTATATTCAAATGAAATTCTACCAGTGTATGGCTAGCTTTACTCTTCACGCTTCCTTTTCCAGTGACCACACAGGAAATGGAATGAATTTTCCCCTAATGGGGACGCAGACAGCAAAAGATGCCCGTTAGAGGCTCCAATTCTTCATTGCGCTATAAAAAACTAGACAAAAAAAATGTTTTGGCTGCATTTCTGCTTATACGGCACATAATATGACAAGAATTCATTAGTTTTCTACAGCACAGTGCAAAATAAACACCGTCCAAGTAAATGCTTTAGTTCCCTCGCCTTCCTCGTGCGGTGCCGGAATACATTAGTGTTTGTAAACAGCTGTATAATACTCCTGTCTATTCACTGAAGTGCTGGGTGGAATTACTGTATTTTAAATAACAACAAAGGAACAGGAAACTATTTATTGCCATTGGATCAGCAATCCTCAGAATGGCTTTATTACCAGGGAACTCAAGCAGATCGCTTTTCTTGAGTTGCATTCACTGTGACAGAATGAAGTCATGTTTACAATGATCAGGATATATCCTTTTTTGGCTGGTGTTAGGTGGAATATACAGATTTAACTTGAAATCATTTTATAAGTGTAGCCACCCTTTCTTAAACAGGGGTGACTATTTAAATATAATCTTACTGGGTGGTAGTCAGACCAAGCTGATTTGTAGTTTATTGGTTCACTTGGTTTTCTCCCCTAGCTCAGTGTTACTGTTGCTTCTCTCCTCTGCCAGTAGGTGTCACTGGTACATCTGGCAATAGCACGGGATGTCACAGTGATGATGACTTATGAATATTTAAGTATCCTCTAGCCAACCAGTAGGAGGTTTATTGCCACTGGTGCATGCTGAGGGAGAGCATAAATATTTGGGGCGGACCATGCAAGCTCTCTCTTCTCCTGGGGTGCTGCCTTCTTCCTGGCTTCTTACATTAGCAGGGTCCTCCTACTGGGTCTCAATCTTGGTTGAGATTCCCCCTGTCAGGGATGGGCTCAGCCCTTCTTTCTCTGAGCTAGCCGCTCAGCCGTCGGCTAATTGCCAGCTCCCATCTCTCTCCACAGTTACTCAGCTGTTGATGATATCCTGCTCGTCATTCCTGCCTACTTTATTTTATTTTATTTATTTATGTTACTTATATAGCGCCATCAATTTACGCAGCGCTTTACATTTACATTGTACATTCACATCAGTCCCTACCCTCAAGGAGCTTACAATCTAAGGTCCCTAACTCACATTCATACATACTAGGGACAATTTTGACAGGATCCAATTGGCCTACCAGCATGTCTTTGGAGTGTACTTAAGCTGTCCAGTCCAGAGGAGCTCTGCCTTCGCCTTGGTCAACATCACAGAAACTATCTCCTGCGATCCTGCTCAAGACTTGCTTTGCTGACATCCCTTCTGGCTCCAGATCCTGCTTGCTGTTCCACTACATTGATCACTGACTTCTGGCCTGGCTGACTATCCGTCCTGGTTACTCAACTTTGGCTATGTTTTGACTACGTTTGTTCTTTTTACTTTTATTATTAAACAAGTGTGATTTAACTGTACTTCTGTCTCGGCCTGATTTCATGGTTTCCCCCTTAATTAGACAGGACAGCTTCGGGGGATTACTTCTGGTCTATCAGCACAAAGCACACGGTAGACCCCACACAGGCTATTGGGTGCTGCTGAAGTGTTCAGATCTGATAGGCCCATAGTCCATGTGGGGCCTAGTATCATGGTCTAGCCTGCAGTTTTCTGTTTGTGAAATTGTTACCTCCTTGCTGCAGTGGTTATGCTAGATCTGTGATTTCAATCACATGTGCTGCTAACCTCTGTGTTCACCTATGGACATCCCCTTCTCTACTGTAGTTTTTTATCTTTTTCCCTTTGATCACTTCCTGGCCCGCCTCCCAGTCTGCTTCCCGTTTTATAGACATGCTCAGTGCAGCCCGTGTTGCCTGAGAAACTTCCTAGTTCCTCTTTGCTCCTGGATTGCCTTGTATTACTTGTATTCTGTGCCTGACTACCAGTGCCTGACCACAGCTTTGTCTACAACTTTCGCCTGCCTGCCGCCTGCCTTGGCTTTGACTAATTTCCCGGATCCTCTTCTGTCTCCTGCCGTCTACATTCTGCACACGCAAGTGGTCTCCGCATTGTACCTGGTTTCAGGTTGCTGCAAGTCCATTCCCACCATCAGGGGCCCTGGTGAAGAAGCAAGCTGAGGCTTCCTACAAGGGCTCTCTACCGTAGAAACCTGACACCTAGCATGTGCTCTTTGCTGGGAGGTAGTGGTCCTCAGAAACTGTCCTGTCTGATTAAGGGGGAAGTTGAACTAAGACTGGGACCCAAGAGGTGGACCCTGCTAAAAAAAAGAAGCCAGGAAGAAGGATGGTTTTCTTGCAGGGGCCTGGTGAACCTCTTGGGAGGATGCATGGATGTCCAGAAGGATGGTCAGACTCCTGAAACGCTTTGGCTACTTTTTGGATGTTCCCTCAACTTTTATTGGAATAAAGTTGTCTATGCACCTTTTAGCAGTGATGTGATGCTTCAATTTAAATTTTTGTTACATTACACTGGAAGGATGCATAGAGGCATGGAAACTAGAGTTGCCACCTCATCCCTTAAAATCGAACATATATTAATTAAACTGGTTCTGTGGCTGATTACGGTGGTAATTAATCTCACTTGGTGCCTTATCTGCATTAAATTAGCCTCAGAATCTGGTGTTGGGGTTTAAAGGGATGAGGTGGTAACCCTAATGGAAACAAGTATAGGGAAGTATGCTAACCAAACAGAGGTTCTATCTAACTATCTAAGCTTTCTGTTGCCATTGTTGGCCTAAAGGCTCTTCATACTTTACAAGCTGGAAGAAGATCTGGAAGCCTGTAAATGTTGCTTAGGATATCTGTGGCCTTATTCCTCTCTCCTTTGATTATTAATAAAATATCTGAAAAGGCAAAAAATGACAAGTGCCCAATGCTTTCTCAGTCCCCCATTTTTGCCATTGATACTGGGGTGCAATGCTAGTCTTCCTTGTCTCTGGGGTCCTCCACCTGCCTTCGGGGATCAGGGGGATGCTACATATAATAATGAGAGTACCTAGAGTTCTGCCTTGTCAACTCAGTTCTTTTAAAATATAATATGAGGGTGTTCTACAAATCTTAACTGTAAGAAAACCAAATACTGAATAAACACATGACTTCTTCAGAAACATAGTATCCCTTTACTCTTCACATGCTATTGACTGGCATCAGTGTTGCCAAGTCATCCATGATAGAATTTGAATACTGCTCTGTATCCTTTGCATTGTATCCCTTCTGTTCCTTTGTATCACTGTTAAGCCCAGTACACACGATCAGAAAATCGTATGAAAAATACCACTTTCTAATCTACTTTCTTCTTTGTGTTTTATTTCACATACACTACTCATGTAGTCCCCTTGCGGGAACACATAGACATTTTTGCCCCATTACCTCTACACTTTTACATATTTAACTAATCACCTTTTTGACACATTTTTTCTATGAACACCATGCACTTTTGGTGTACACATAGTCTATTGGATCGTGCTGTGACCACCATGTTGGGCTCCGGGCGCTGTTCTCCGTCCTTGGAGGGTTCCCCTGTTTCAACCGCGGGGGAGACATCATGCCTCTTACCCCCGTCTTCCTTGGCTGATACCGGACTTGGCCTTGAGGCTGTTAGTAAGTATCCCAATCCATCTCCATCTTGTTGGGACATAATTCCCCCGTCCTCCCTTATTCTAAGGGCATTATCATTAACCCCTGTTCTTTCTTTCCCAGTATACTACTTCATAACACTCCTGATGAATGGCTGTAATGCCAGGAAATGCGTAGAGTGCCACTAGATGCCAACAGTTACTTGTTTTTATTACATTCGTCTTTCAATCGATTTATTATACGATGTATATTTGCCATGTCTACATTTTATTTGTATTGCGTGCTATGAGCAGCATATTTAGTGTAAGTCTGATGACTACCTATCTATTTGATACAAAATATCTGATATGCATTCTAGACTGTAATAAATAAACCATGTACTGTAATTTCATTTTTATATTGTCATTTTCTCTTAAAATGGCGTACCCTCATTTAAAGTCCCACTAAATTCCTCCTTTCTATCTACCAAATCAGGGATGGAGGCCGCCATGTGTTTCATATAGTGTGCGTGTGTCAGGTCACGTCCATTTACTGTATACCACTTTCTAAGCAATCCGACAATAATCTGATAGTTATGCAGCCAAGGTCAGCTATTATGCTCGTAAGTTAGAGACATTTTCTGTGTTGTTAACGTGGGGTTGGCTCCCTCTAGTGTATGCTGGACTCTATGTGTGTGTTTCTTTTCTTCCTGTGTGAGGACTCAGAGCAAAGCATCATGGAACATGTAGTTCAGAATGCCAGCAGGACTAATCTGAACTACAGGGAACAGACTGCTGGGAGAAGTTATAAAAAGGGCGGGTGCGGCCTAGATCACTCTCTCTGGACAACGTTCTGACTCTGCCAGCAGTAGGTCTGTGTGACGGGGAGTTTCTGATAGGCATGTGCAATTCGTTTCGTTCCGAATTCGTTTTTTAACGAATTTCGACAAATTTGTTAATTCGGGAATATCCGAATTAACGAAAACCCGTTTAATGAATTTTTTCCGAATATTCGTAAATTCGATAAAATTGGACATTCGTAAATTCGGGCATTCGTACATTCGCAATTTACATTCGTACATTCGTGCATTCGCTCATTAGTAAATTAGTGAATTCGTAAATTTGTCAATTCGAAAATTCGGAAATCTGAAATAATAGTTAACTAATAATAACTTAACTATTAGTAATTACTAGTAACTTTTAATTTATAGGTATTGTAATTTCCTTTTAAATTTGGCTGTTAGTGAACGTAACACGTACAAATTTATCCGAAGTTATGAATGATCCGAAAAAACGGAATGGAACGTAATGAATTAATAATAATAAATAACAATAATAATAATAACAACGTTTTATTATTATTATTGATTATTAATTTGTTCCGTTCCATTTGTTTAGATGCAGCATTCGTTTTGGATAATTCGTAACTTCGGTTAAATTTGTATTTGTTACCTTCACTGACAGTCAAGTTTGAAAGGAAATTACAATACCTATAATTTAATAGTTAGTTACTATTTCAGATTTTTGAATTTTCGGGTTTTTGGATTTTCAAACTTCGAATTTACAAATTTCCGAATTTTCTAATTTACAAATGTACGATTTTACGAATGTATGAATTTACGAATGTACAAATGTAAAAATGTACGAATGTACGAATGAACAAATGTTCGAATTACGAATGAACGAACGTACGAATGAACGCATTTACGAATTTACGAATGAACGAATTTATGAATCACGATCATAACGAATGACCCGAAAAGCGAAAAAAATAATAAACTAATGAAACGAAAACGAAAATGAACGAGTTAGTTGCTGACGATTTGCATCCTACACAGCGGGTAGCTGGACAGCTATACCCAGAGGCATCTCTGCGGACAGCATCGCTTCTTCAGTGCATCGGACCTGGCGGGTGTTCCGGATCATCCAGAGGTGCCTGCAATTCAGATTTCAGTGAGCTGCAGCGTGGCATGGAGGCCGCCATTTTACGGAGCGAAGACACAGAGAGAGCGCTCCGGCTGGAGTCCTCTCATCATCTGCACCATGATCTATCCATCTGATATTGGAGTGGTGAGCAGGCATAGGCATTGTCATAGTTAAGGACACTGCTTGGTGGTACTTGTAGTCCCACGGAAGTTAAACTCTGTTATACAGGCCACAGTCAGTAGATATCTATGCTCAGTACACATTACTGTTTCCAGTAGCCACATCAGATGACATCTTTAGGACTATAAGAAAGAAGGAAGCTATACTATTACCAGGATAAATCACATCTTTGCTAATTTTTGTCACATCTTACCTTTTTTGGATTACTTTATTTACAACTAAAGAAAGAGGTTAGCCGAAGACATCTGTATTTCAAGGAATACCCCTTTTTCACCCTTCCTATAACTTTCCCTCCCCATCTGCTCAAATGGCATTGAACTGCTACAGGGAGCCATCGTACTGTACTGAATATATTGTTTATACTGTTTTCAATATTGTGCAGGATTGCCGGCCTGTGGGTTGAGGAGGCAGAAGGGAAAGACCAGACACATAAGATATAGTGCCAGGTGTTTACTCTTCTGTTAACCTGTTCACATAGGTCTCTGTATTGAGTTAATACTGGTGCTGATTCATAATTCAGGGAACCTTACACCAATATATTGTGTTTACTAGACAAGTTTGAGATAAGGGTGGTGTATACACAAGTGTTTTCATTATTGACCAAAGTTGATATACGTATGTATGTTGTGTTTTGATACTACAGTAAACTACAGTTTATTTGAACTGTTTCTTTAATATTGTGTGAGTCTCTATTTACTACCACAGCTGGTGACATGATGGAACCCAAGGTGTCAGAGGTAAGGGAGGATTTGCAGAGTCGAGGTAATCAGTGGGGTACAGAGTCTATTAGCAGCCCTTACGTGGGGTACCACTATAGTACACAGCTTTCGAGAGCCGATCATGACGTTCATCTGAAATTATTTGAAGGGATAACAGAATGTACAGATTTTCATTTAATCGGTACAATATTCATTTGAAAATACAATACAGATACAATACAATACATTACATCTCTTCCAAAGTTGTATTCTGTCGTACAAGAATTTTAATAGCTTTAGTAACCTCTTCATTTTCGTTATGGAGACTAGCAAGCAAAGCAAAATGGACGATCATTCGTACAATATTTTCATTGTGTGTACCAGGCTTTACACTAAATGTTTGCAGATGGCTGACCATGACCATGGCCAAACGTTTGCAGACAGCTGGCCATCAAACCTAGCTGAGCTTAATGGACAAAGCCATGGGCATTGGAATTATGCTTATATAGCCAAAAGAGCATTTGCGAAGTCCGATAATGTTAGTTGAAAAGTCTTGTATTCGGTGTTCCAGTTTATTCTAAAGGTGTTCAGTAAGTGTTAAGGTCAAGCCTCTTTACAGGCAACTTGAGTTCCTCCATTCCAAACTTGCCAAAGGTGCATTCTTTGTTCACTAGGTTTATTCTGTTCTTATTTAACACTGATGTAAGGAGTATTCTTTACCTTACCTTACCAACCTCCAATGTATGTGGGTTCTTTTAAACTGACCATCCATAAAAAAGTGCACATTTCCACTGACTGCCAATGTGAGGGGCATTCTTCCCACTGATCACCAATGTAAGGAACATTCTTCTCACAGATCACCAATGTAAGGAACATTCTTCTCACTGATCACCAATGTAAGGAACATTCTTCTCACTGATCACCAATGTAAGGAACATTCTTCTCACTGATCACCAATGTAAGGAACATTCTTCTCACTGATCACCAATGTAAGGAACATTCTTCCCACTGACCATCAATGTAAGGAACATTCTTTCCACTGACCATCAATGTAAGGAGAATTCTTTCCACTGACCACCAATGTAAGGAACATTCTTCCCACTGACCACCAATATAAGGAGCATTCTTCCCACTGATCACCAATGTAAGGAACATTCTTCCCACTGACCATCAATGTAAGGAACATTCTTTCCACTGACCATCAATGTAAGGAGCATTTTCACATTGATCACCAATGTAAGGAGCATTCTTTCCACTGACCATCAATGTAAGGAGAATTCTTTCCACTGACCACCAATGTAAGGAGAATTCTTTCCACTGACCACCAATGTAAGGAACATTCTTCCCACTGACCACCAATGTAAGGAGCATTCTTCCCACTGACCACCAATGTAAGGAGCATTCTTCCCACTGATCACCAATGTAAGGAACATTCTTCCCACAGACCACCAATGTAAGGAACATTCTTCCCACGCACCATCAATGTAAGGAGCATTTTCACATTGATCACCAATGTAAGGAGCATTCTTTCCACTGACCATCAATGTAAGGAGAATTCTTTCCACTGATCACCAATGTAAGGAGCATTCTTCCCACTGACCACCAATGTAAGGAGCATTCTTCCCACTGATAACCAATGTAAGGAGCATTCTTCCCTCTGACCACCAATGTAAAGGAGCGTTCTTTCCACTGATCACCAATGTAAGGAACATTCTTCCCACTGACCACCAATGTAAGGAGCATTCTACCCACTGACCATCAACGTAAGGGCCTTCTTCCCACTAATAGTTGATGTAAAGAACATTTTGTCTCATTGACCACCAATGTAGGAGGGTGTCTTTTCATTGACCACCAAGATAAAGGGGCATTCTTCGCATTGACCATCAATGTAACAGAACATTCTTCTTACTGACAACACATGTAAAGTGACATTCTTGCCAATAATCACCCATATAAGGAGGGTCATTCTTCCATTCACTAACCATTAATATGAGAGTGCACATTTGCACTGACCACCAATGAAAGGGGAAATTTTCAGCTGACGGCCAATAAAAAGAGCAAATCACTGACAATCAATGTAAGAGGACACTACACTGACCACCAATATAGGGAGGAACTACAATTAAAATTGTCTTAAAGTGGTTATAAAGGCTGAAGGTTTTTTATCTTCATGCATTCTATGCATTCTAAAATTTTAGTGTGCAGCTCCCCCCTCAGCCCCCCTAATACTTAACTATGTCCGATCCCGATCCAGTGATGTGCACGAGACCCAAGGTTCTCCTTGGTCTCTCCATCCTGATTGACTGAGATGTAGCAGCAGGAGCCATTGGCTCCCACTGCTGTCAACCATAGCCTGCGAGGCGGGAGTGGGGGGGCAGGGCTGAGTCGCACTCTCTGTGCCTTTTGGACACAGACAGGTGGCTCAGGAGCGAGCATGCACGAGTGCCCCCCACAGCAAGTGGCTTGCTATGGCACACTTGGCAAGGGGGAGGGGCCCAGAGTGCCAGCAGGGGACCCGAGGGGAGAAGGATGGAGGCTGCTCTGTCCAAAACCACTGCACTGCAATATTATTTTTTCCTTTACATTCACTTTCATTCTTTTACTAGCCATTATTATTGATATTTAAGTTCATGGTCAGTGAAAATAACTTTTTTTTTTGTAGAGGAAAGGGATGATAAAAAAAAAAAAAGTCTTTAGACTGGGTATCAAAAAAGATATTGTAGGTACATTGCAGGTTTTGGGTTGTTCCCACCAACCTTTGCGTGTTCTAGTGTCTAATCTTGCATCTGTTGTCGAAAAAAAAAAATTCAGCAGAGAATAAGAACCCCTAATAATAACCATAATGGCTGTACAGGCCAAGAAATCATAAACTGTAGAGCAGATGTCACCAATAAAACCACAGAAAGATAAAAGAAACTGTTCGGTGGTTTCACTCTATATCATCTTTCAAACACTGAAATTAAAAAAAGAAAAAAAAAAAAACATCAGCTACATCAAAGCTTATGATACAACATCCAATTCTGAAATCCATCTATATGTGTGAGAGCTTCGGCATTGTCCCATCCTGTCACGATGATCTACTAATGTGATCCTTCTCCAGTAACAATAGAATGGCCTTTGCTACATTATAACAATAGCTGAGAGACCAATAATTGCTGAACGGATACAATATCGACTGAAAGAACATCAAACTAAACTTCCTCTCTAGTGAATAAATCCTTTCCTCCAGATGTACTTAAGACACTGAAATCCATTCCAAATGCCACAAAACATATGGCAACTGCACAGTTTCTGATGAATATGGGTTGGTAGCCTTTACAAACACAGCAGAGTTTTCTCCTAACTGAGGCAACCACTAGCAATACCCCACCACTTACGGGAACCATGAGTTTAAGGGGCAACTCCAGCAATCAAAAGAATTTGATCACTGAACTACTAAGGCTACCTGAGAAACTTTGTTAGCTCAAGAAATCTCAGCCAAGTTTCTTCTTTCTCTCATGTTTCTCAACGTTCTTCTTATTGTTTTCCCATTGCCATACTGATCAAGGCTTTAAGAAGGTTACAGTCTTGTTGAAAAAGACAATTTAACCAATACACACACACGTAGAAAACCTCTATTTTTCACAATCCTATATTTACAGTTGATCCACAAGAAGGCAAAAATACCCAAAAAAGCATATGTCTATTGCTTACAATATTCTTCTAGTAAAAACATATCTATGTGGTCTTTTATTAAACTCTCCAGTATCTTCCCAACTATAGAAGTTAAACTAACCACTCTGTAGTTACTTGGTAAAGACCATGATGCCTTTTTGAGTATAGGCACCACACTGGCCTTACACCAGTTCATTTGTGCTATGCCAATCATTAAAGAGACCCTAAAGGTTAGAAACAATGGCTTTGAAATAACAGAGCTAGCTAAACTCTTTTAGGACACATGGGTGCATGCCATCTGGTCCAGGTGCTTTATTCACCCTTATTCTGTCTAATTATTTCTGGACCATATCATTGGTGAGCCATAGTGGTTCATTTGGGGCTATGTCCATATTATCCTGATTATGGACTTGAGCCACCCCACAGTCCTTTGTATACATAGAGCTGAAGAAGGTAATTAATAAATTTGCCTTCTCTTTGTCGCCAACTCTGAATTATTTTGTAAAGGGCCTACATACTCCGACCTGACCTTTTTACTATTTTGTATATAATATATTTGAAGAATTTTTGGGGTTTCTCCTGCTCTCTTTTGCAACCTGTCATTCGTTTTGAATTTTTTCTGCATTAATTTACTTTATTCTGCCTTAAAGGAGAAGTACCGCCAAAGCCTGTTTGGCTGTACGTTCCTGTGGATCACAGGAGTGCAGCGTGTTCTGCACTCCTGTGACCCGTCTTCAGCAGACAGCGGACTGAAGTCCAGTTTCTGCTGATGTCACAGAGCTGGTCCAGGCGCGGGCAAGATCGCGACAATGGAGTCCGGATCCGCCCACATACCTGGACCGGCACCGGTGAGCTGCTGAGAGCCTAAGCTGGCATCTCCCACCACCTCCACAGCCCACTGTTTTAGTGAGTGCGGGGGCGAGCAGAGCAGAGAGCTGCTGACTGTCAGTTTTGGAGAGCTGTGAGAACCGAGCGACCGACGGTGCTAGATCGCTTGGTTCTCAGTATTAGAGGCGTTGGGGGACAGATGCAGCATCGGACCAATGCTGCATCCACCTAGGTAAGTATGATTATTAAATATAAAGAAAACCTATACTTCTCTTTTAATTTCCTTTTTACATAGTATGTAAGTTATATGTTATATTCTTTGCGACTTTTAAATGATGATAGTGTTCCTTCATTTTTATACTTTTAAATGCTCTTTTCTTATTATTTATAGGTTTTTAAACTTTGACCGTGAGCCACATAAGTTTTATTTTTAGCCTTTTACATTTATCGGAGACGTGGGTGGAGTATATGGATACCCCCTCATACAGTCTCATAGGGAAACATGCACATCTGAGGCTTGCAATTACCTGCTGTGTGCTGGAGGGGGGGCATTTTCCGGGATTGTATGGTGTCAGGATTAACTGTCAGAAGTTACTCATGCAGATAACAGACAAAGGAGAGAGTAGACAGAAATCATTCTAGGTGCTTTGGATTGAGGCAAGTACACACTATTGAAGGGAACTAGACATGTGCATGACGAAAACATTTGTTTTGTTTCTATTAGATTTGTTAATCTAGTTATTTCGTTTCGTTAAATTTGGTTGATTCGTTCAATTCGTATTCGGGATTCGTAATCGAAATTCATTTTATGTCTATTTTTTTTAATTTGAAACATTGACATTGATAAATTCTGAATCGGTCAAATCCAAAATTTTAGTTCCTTTTTCGATTCAAATGCAGCAAAGTGAACAAACAAAAGAAAAATCTACACCAAACTATTAAAATGGCTCTTTAAATCACTCTTGGTCTAACAGAAAGAGCATTATTTCGAAATGGTAGAAATGGTAGTCTAATATCACACAGTCTTTGATTTCAGAAATATGTTTACGTTTCAAATTCAAATGGAATTCGATGTAAAATTTGATTTGACTTTCAATTAGAATTTCGGAAATTCGGACAAATTTCATTTAGTTATTCAGAGCATTCGGTAAACTTTGTTTATACTGTAATTCGGGTATTCGGATATATACGAATCTTCGAATAACGTAAAATTCATCCAAATATTTATTCTGAACCAAACGAACCGCACATGTCTAACTCTAAACTTCCACAGGGAGTCCTAATAACTAGACTGAAGTTTTACTTACTGTATTTATTGGCGTATAATACGCACAGGCGTATAACATGCACCTTCATTTTAGGAGGGAAGTTTCAGGAAAAAAACCTCAAATTTTAAATAAAGAACTTTGAAGCAAAATAAGGGCCAGTGCCCAATAATGCGGCCTCACCATTGCCCATCTGTAGCCTATCAATGCCCATCTGCAGCCTCACAATTGCCCATCAGTGCAGCCTGATCAATGCCCATCTGCACCCTGATCAATGCCCATCTGCACCCTGATCAATGCCCATCTGCAGCCTGATTAGTGCCCATCTGCAGCCTGATCAATGCCCATCTGCAGCCTGATTAGTGCCCATCTGCAGCCTGATCAATGCCCATCTGCACCCTGATCAATGCCCATGTGCACCCTGATCAATGCCCATCTGCAGCCTGATTAGTGCCCATCTGCAGCCTGATCAATGCCCATCTGCAGCCTGATCAATGCCCATCTGCACCCTGATCAATGCCCATCTGCAGCCTGATCAATGCCCATCTGCAGCCTGATCAATGCAGCCTCACCATTGCCATGAATGCAGCCTGATCAGTGCCCATCTGCAGCCTCACCTCAGATTACAGCTGCCTTGGAGGGGACAGGGAGGGGGGCGGGACGAGTGCCGTCAGATTACATACAGCGAGAATCTCCTGTTTACTCGGCGCCCTCTTTAATACAAAGTCCCACCTCCTAGACCAGCTTCTATGATAGACAGAACACTGGTCCAAGCCGGCCCAGAAGACGGGATTTCCTATTACAGAGGCCGCTGAGTAAACATGTATCTAATCTGACGGCGCCCGTCCCGCCCCCCCCCCCCCTCCCCGTTCTCTCCTACGCAGCCCAAATTACAGTATTGTCGTATAACACACACATACTATTTGCACCTGATTTTCAGGGTGAAAAGGTGCGTGTTATACGCCAATAAATACAGTATATTTTGCATACTAGAGAAGATAATTTTGCTTGGAGCTAAGGAGCAAGGAACAGCAATATAAAATGTTAGATACAATCATAGAAATTATGAATACATTGCAAATAGATGTCAGACCGAAAAAAAAAAAAGAAAAATGTTTAGGCTTTACATACACTTTAAATTTTATATTATTTTATGCATACCATGTGTGCTTTATAGCAGCAATCTAGCAAATTGCTTCAGTAAAATATAGATTCGCTAAGTGAAAAAAATGTTGAAAACAACATTATTGGGAAATATATATTTTTTCCAGAATAAGATTTAATAACGTGTTTAAAGTCAGAGCTGAATTAGTACACGCTGACCGTAAATGCATTTTTATTGCTACATAACTCTAGTTAAAAAAATAAATGTATATTTTTTCTTCAGCCCACAAATAGAAAGGTATACCCAACGTGTGGGTTAGCTGCTGAGTTATAGTAATCTCTTTCTAAGTTACTTTGTTAATAAAGCATATAAAAAAAGATTCACCTTTAGTTTTAAAAGAAACTGCATATACTAAGATAGATTTATTACTCACTTGTCCTTATCAGGATATCCAGGAGCCACAAATGTATCAAAATGTGCACAAATGACAGGAGTGCTGATAACAGTCCAGTCAATCAAAGGCTATAAATTGAAAGTGTACAAAGCTGTATAACTCCATCTCGTAGATATCGTAAATAAGTAGTAAAACTTATGGGCAAAAATATCCCTTTGTACAGAAAAAAATAAATATTGCATGAAGCACTCTTTTTGTGCAGACACATGGATTTATTGCCCCTATTTTTAATAATAGTAATAATCTAAGTAACCGGATTTTGTGCGCCAACTTTTCTTTTCTGTTTATATCTGTAAACTTTGCCTCAATATTGTGTTTCACTTAGTTGCAATTTTGGCAAAAGGAAGGTTGAAGAGAAACTCCATTAAAAGCCTTTTTGGAAAAAAAATTAAAAGGGTCTTTATAAAAGAAGACTGTTCGTGCTAATTTCCCCAATGGTAACAATTATTATTATAATGTAATAATAATAATAATAATAATAATAAAAATATATTATTATAATTATTATAATTATTATTCTAATGGTAACCATTAGCAGCCATTATTGTCATTCAACGCCAAACTCTACCTAGAAAACTGGGATTTTTCAAATGGTACCAAAATGTTTTTACACACCAGATAAAAGAAGCTAACTTTATTTTTCACAATTGATTTAATAAACAAATTACATATAATTAAATATAAAAGGCATGAAAGCCATACCACCCTCCTGGCTCTAACCGTCTCAGATAAAGGTAGATATTGAACCCTTTATGAAAGCCCATAAATGGTTAATAGACATCAACAATTACTTTATGAGATCTTCGATGAACCTGAATTCTTCACGCATTTTGATGAACTGTCAACCTTACCCTAGAAAAATCCCACTTTTCTAGGAAAAGTTTGGCGTTCAATGGTAATGATGATATGAGGGATGAAGGTGTCAATGACAATGTCCAACACGTAAGGTCTATGTTAAAAATGACACCAGCCATTCTCAACCTTTGGTTGATTTGGTTCTCAACCAAATTGGTTGGCTCTCAACTAAATTGAGTCTCAACCAAATTAAACCAAAACCAATTTGGTTGGTTTGGTTCTCAACCATTTTCAACCAGCCATTTCTCAACCTTTCTCAACAATGAGGAACTCTTGAAAAAAGTCTATGGGCCCCCAAGGAGCCTCAACTAAAAGTTATCATATCTTACTGAATGATTTAAACCTTTGCACACATGCACATAAAAGGACGGGCTGGGCTGGTACCACATCAACAATTACTTTATGAGATCTTCGATGAGCCTGAATTCTCCACGCATTTTGATGAACTGTCAACTTTACCCTAAAAAAATCCCACTTTTCTAGGAAAAGTTTGGCATTGGATGGCAATGATGATATGAGGGATGAAGGTGCCAATGACAATGTCCAACATGTAAGGTCTATGTTAAAAATGACAACAGCCATTTTCAACCTTTGGTTGCTTTGGCTCTCAACCGAATTAGTTGGCTCTCAACTAAATTGAGTCTCAACCAAATTAAACCAAAACCAATTTGGTTGGTTTGGTTCTCAATCATTTTCAACCAGCCATTTCTTAACCATTCTCAACAAGGAGGAACTATCTATGGGCCCCCAAGGAACCTGTACTAAAAGTTATCATATCTTACTGAATGATTTAAACCTTTGCACACATGTACATAAAAGTACAGGCTGGGCTAGTACCACATGCATGTTTTTGTAATAGCATTTAGGATAGATAGTTGGACTTTACAGGTACAACACAAGAGAGTATATCTTAAGTAAGAACAGTAACTTTTATTATTGGCCACATATAACAGTCAACAATATGCAGTTACAATTTAAACAAGTTCTCTTTGATTAATATATCAGTTCATGCCTAAACACCACTCTAAAGCAGCCCATAGGTGATTTGATTTATTTTCTAGTCAACACAGTCAGTGTTGTTGAGGGAGTGCCTCCTGAAGTGCTTTTGTGTCTGCTGGCGGGGGGGGATAGGGGGTCTTCGGGAGTCTTCCCGGGCCAGCAGAGCAGAATAATTTCTACTTCTTCATTGTAAACGGCTAATATCTATAAGAGCTTTAGTACAACCATGTATTATTTGTATTGAACCAGAACTGTTAAAACCACTCCCTCGGGCAGACATAAGGGAGAACAAGGACAACACTGGCCAACAATCCCATCTGGATGAAACATAACCCCTAATTAGGATCTTGGGTTATATTTCACCTTGGATTCTTTTCAGCCAAGTATGTTTCATCCCATTTGAAGAGTTCCCCAGATCCAAATACTCCCACTTTTATAGGCCATTAGCTGACCATCTCTGCAAGCTATCCTACCAAAAGCTGCCAGTGCAACTCCTGGAAGTAGGGTGGATCAGATCCTAGTGTCCCTAGCATTACTGTTAATATGGCAACGCATTCCTAAAGTTTAAATGCTGGCTGGTCTTTTCTCAAGTAATAACTTTCCTGTGATATGCAAAGGGTGATCCAAGTAGCTTCAAAGGGCAATACTCAATATAGCTTTTTCTACATCCTATGGGACACAATACAAGGCCATCCAGAGTGCACCATCATCCTCCCCAGCCTCCCTAAACATTCACACACATGTCAAAACCTTCCCTTGCTTACTCTTTTACTAAGCAAAAAAATACATCTCATTAACATAGAAACAATTGTCCCCATCTAAACTAGAACACTGTAAAAATCTCATAAATGTAGACCTTCCTTTGTATAAAACGAATCTTACATACAAATCTTATGGACATATCTAGAAGTTGATAAAAATGTGGCATCAATGGCTATTCTCTGTACACTAAAGGTACTAGATATTCAAAATGAAATAAGGGGACACCCTAATGACCATGCCCACTTTTCACCACATCCACAAAATTACACCCCTATTTGTTAACAAACCAACAAAATCACACCCCTGTTTTTAACAGACTTTCAACAGCTGGTCACAGACCAAAAAAAAAGCAGACGTTCGAGTTATCAAGACAAAATAAACGGATTTCAAAAGAGATGTACTAAGATTTGCACGCATGGTTAGGAGGGTTAACTTGAAGGTATCAAGAAGAAATGTGCCTGCTAAACACCTGTAGGTGTGGCCAGTAAAGTGGGTGTCACAGTCTATTCTTGTCCCAGCACTGGTGTCATAGGTAGTATAGTAACCTCGGCAATGGTGTAAGTGGCCACAAAGGAACAATTACTTTAATCAGCAGACATTTGTGGTCAATTGTAAGAAACTCATAGTAGTAAGTAAGGAAGATTTCAGAGGTCAGGACTCAGGAGTAAGTAGTCCAGAATTCAGAGGTCAAAAAATTAGGTAAAGCAGAATTCAGTGGTCAGATTAGCAGGTAATGTAGAGTTCAGAGTTCAACAGTAAGTAACACAGAGGTCATTAGTAAGTGTCCAGTGTCTGTAGTTTATGCTGGAATTCAGAGGTCAAAGTAGTAAGAAACTCAGAGTTCGGGGGTCAGGAGTAAGTAATACAGAGTCCGGGGTCAATAGAAAGCATCACAGAGCTCAGAATTATGAAATGCAGAGTTCAGAGGTCAGTAGTAACGCAGAGCTCAGAGATCAGTAACATGTAACACAGAATTCAGAGTTCAGTAGTAAGAAACTCAGAGGTCAGAATAGTAAGTAACACAGAGTGTAGGGGTCAAAAATGTGTCAGTGCATTATTTGATGTTAGCGTGGCTTCTCCCCCCCCCCCCCCACCTCCTCAGCCTGGTTTTGTCAGTTCATGGTGGTTTCGGCTTATTGGCAGGCCCATACAAACAGGGTCCACACAGTGAGCAGAGACCCCCACAAGGATCTACCATTTACATTCATCCAATGTCACTGCTCTGAGCTCAGGAGCTGCTTCAATACCATGTGACAGATCACCCTGGCAAGGGCCAAGCCCCCCTCCGCCATTTTACAGGCTTGATATTTAGCACGTTTTACTGTAAGTACTGTTTTGCCTGGTTGAGCTGGTCCATGGATCCTGACAATATTACATAGCTCAATGGTCTCCTGCTGTGGAGTGCTTTGCCCAGTATGAGTTTTATTGATCTGCAAACTTGATAGGCATAGGATATTCAAGTGGGATGAAGTGTACAGTGTGCCAAACCAATACCATTAGATGAAGGTGTATCCTACAGCTTTTGGGGTTCCTGGACATGCTCAGGGAAGGTATGTTTCTCTGCATCTTTCTCAAAAGCTCAGAAAAGGTCACACCTGGGGAGGCAGAGGTAGTTGAAGCCACCTTGAGAGGCCCTTCACTGTTAGAACTGGAGAGTGGGCAGCTGGGCCAGAGCCTTATGCAGCGTACACACGCTCGGAATTTCCGACAACAAATGTTCAATGTGAGTTTGTTGTTGGAAATTCTGACCGTGTGGAAGATGCCATCAGACATTTTCTGTTGGAATTTCCGACAACAAAAATTTGAGAGCTGGATCTCAAATTTTCCAACAACAAAATCCGTTGTCGGAAATTCCGATCGTGTGTACACAATTCCGACACACACAATTCCACACATGCTCGGAATCAAGCAGAAGAGCCGCACCGGCTATTGAACTTCCTTTTTTTAGTCCCGTCGTACGTGTTGTACGTCAGCGTGTTCTTGCCGATCGGAATTTCCGAAAACATTTGTGCGACCGTGTGTATGCAAGACAAGTTTCAGCCAACATCCACGGTTTGGCTGTCGGAAATTCCGATCGTCTGTACGCGGCATAAAAGTGCACAGCTTCTCAAAATAACCCAGCTACAAGGTGGATCTCCTCCTCGATAGCTACCAGAGTACTCAGTTCCAGTGGGGTGCTTTTTCATCATTGAGTCTTGGATTCCTCCAGCTTTCTGACAGTGTTACCTGAGGTACTCTACACTTCACTGTGATAATCACAAATAGCTGTGTTTTTTTTTTCCACCATTGAACTTCTACATTGAACTTCTACATCTCATTTTGAATAAGGCTGATGATTCGTACTGTTTCGGCGGTCGACGGGCTCTGGTGAGTGGGATCACAAGAGGGGATTTTTGTTGCTCTTATACAGAGCATGGTCTCCAAACATTTCTTTTCAATCTTGTCACCTTATTACCGTTGGAAGCACTTGGCACTTTTATATATATTTTTTGTATTATTTACTATTGGGCATTTGCTGTATAGCACATTGCACTTTATTATGTACACATATATAGTGTGTTATCCATAAGCGCTGTTGGAACTCTTACATATATACTTCCACACTGGGCCCCACACTGGAAGGCTAGTGTCTTTTCACTTGCCAGGGACACCTGTCCCAACACTGACTACAGAGACATTTTGAGAGATATTGCGTTAAATGCAGATTCTCTCCACCTCTTTTACAACTAAGCAATTTACTTTCTTCAGCCTGAAGGCATTGAGGGGAGCTTCTGTATACTTTGCGAGCCTCACACACTGTGATCCAAGCCCAGTCCTTAAGAGGGTTCTGTTATGCAGTAGGGACATAGGGACCCTGCCACATAGAAGGGCACACCATATATAGGCGCATCTCAAAAAATGAGAGTATCTTCAAAAAGTTAATTTATTTCAGTAATGCAATTCAAAAAGTGAAACTCATATATTATATACTGTAGATTCATTACGCACAGAGTGATATTTTTCAAGCATTTCTTTCTTTTAATTTTGATGATTATGACTTACAGCTAGTGAAAACCCAAAATGTAAAATGCACTCAATACTTGGTCTGGGCTCCTTTTGCATAAATTACTGCATCAATGCGGTGTGGCATGGAGATGATCAGCCTGTGGCACTGCTGAGGTGTTATGGAAGGCCAGGTTGCTTTGATAACGGCCTTTAGCTCGTCTGCATTGTTGGGTCTGGTGTCTCTCATCTTCCTTTTTGGGTAAGGCGAGGTTGCTGGCTAATCAAGCACAGTGCTGCGATGATCATTAAACCAGGTATTGCTACTTTTGGCAGTGTGGGTAGGTGCCAAGCCCTACTGGAAAATGAAATCAGCATCTCTAAAAAACTGGTCAGCAGAGGGAAGCATGAAGGGCTCTAGAATTTCCTGCTAGAGGGCTGCGCTGACTTTGGCCTTGATAAAACACAGTGGACCAACACCAGCAGGTGACATGGCTCCCCAAATCATCACTGACTGTGGAAACTTCACACTGGACCTCATGCAACTTGGATTCTGTGTCTCTCCACTCTTCCTCCAGACTCTGGGACCTTGTTTTCCAAATGAAATGCAAAACTGACTTTCATCCGAAAAGAGAAATTTGGACCACTGATCAACAGTCCAGTCCTTTTTCTCCATAGCCCAGGTAAGATGCTTCTGACATTGTCTCTGGTTCAGGAGTGACTTGACACAAGGAATGTGACATTTGTAGCCCGTGTTCTAGATACAGCTTTGTGTGGTGGCTCTTGAAGCACTGACACCAGCCATAGTCCACTCTTTATGAATCTTCCCCAAATTCTTGAATGGCCTTCGCTTCACAATCCTCTCAAGGCTGTGGTTATCCCTGTTGCTTGTGCACCTTTTTCTAACATACTTTTTCCTTCCACTCAACGCTCCATTAATATGGTTGGATACAGCACTCTGAACAGCCAGCTTCTTTAGCAATGACCTTTTGTGACGTATCCACCTTGTGGAGGGTGTCAATGACTGTCTTCTGGACAATTGTCAAGTCAGCAGTCTTCCCCATGATTGTGTAACCTACTGAACCAATTAAAGGCTCCGAAAACCTTTACAGGTGTTTTGAGTTATTTAGCTGATTAGAGTGTGACACCGAGAGTCTACAATATTCAACTTCTTCACAATATTCAAATTTTCTGAGAAACTGAATGTTGGGATTTCACTAACTGTAAGCCATAATCTTTAAAATTAAAAGAAAGAAATTCTTGAAATATATCACTCTGTGTGTAATGAATCTATATAAAATATGAGTTTCACTTTTTGAATTGAATTTCTGAAATAAATTAACTTTTTGATGATATTCTAATATTTTGAGATGCACCTGTACCACCAGTTACCCCATCTGAGAAAACCTTTGGCACCGGATACCACCTCCTCTCTCAAGCTTTGCAAGTAAATCAGACCAGACATTGTCACTAAATCAGAGCTTCCTGTACTTGAGGAACTGTTACATAAGCAAAGCAACCTGTTATCAACCATGGTAGTACTCCCTTTCCCTTTTTCATACATGTTATGCTGCTATTGTGCTGGACTTGGTCTATGCTGTGGTACTCATACCTTTAGTCCAGTGGCGGCCAGTGGTAATTTTTTTTTGGGGGGCGGCAAACAGTACCACCTCTCAACACCTCCCCTTGCCCTCCTCAGTCGGTGGGCGGGTCTGGCGCTCTTACACCATCTATGCAGCGCTTCACAGGCGGCTTCCCTTGCTTAGCTGCGATAGCTTTCCCTTCCTCAGGCATCGGCAGATTCCATTTCCTCCCTCCTCCTCGTCAGCCAATTGGGAGTCTTCTCTTTTCGGCCAATTGAAAAACGCGTCTCAGACCTGCTTCTGATCGGCCGGATTGAGGCTCAGTGTTACAACAGTGAATATTAATTCGCTGTTGTAACACCTGGGTGGGCTCATGGCACAATGCTCTTGTCACGTACCTTACAGCAGAGCCCGAAATGATGAGGGTGGCCTCTTGCATGGTTCCGGTCCAAGCACCCCTGGTGGTGGGTACAGGGAGTGCGAGGGCAACGAAAGGGTGCAGGTGCCTGCAGGCAGGAGGCTGGAACTTGGAGATATAGGAACCTCTGCTGAGGAGATGTGGAAACTGATCACCAAACTTGTTCAGCGGGAGCCAGATCAGGATCAACTGCAGAATCAGGAACAGGCAGGATTCGGCAACAGGCTGGCAGCGGGGTACCAAGTCAGAAGGCAAACCATAGTCAGGAACAGGCAGGGGTTGGCAACAGACGGGCAGCAGGGTACAGAATCAGGAGGTAGAGCCGTAATCATAAGTTCAAGCCAAGGTCAGTATTGCAAGTAGAGGCAGGTTCAGCAGGCAGGGGAGATCCAAGAGAATGGTCAGAAGATAGCCGGGTTTTCAGGAACAAGGTCGATCAGGCAGTAACGAGTAACAACAGGAACACAGGAACAATCTGAAGACAATCCAGCACTGATGCTAGGCAGACTCTCTGTTTATATAGGGTGCTGTGTGCCAGGATTGGCGCCAACGTACGTGCATACGCGCATGCGCATTAGCAACTTAGCACATTGGCACATGCGCGTTAGCACATTAGCACTTTGGCACATTGGAGCATGCGCATTAGCATATTAGCTCTTTGGCACTCGCGGATGCGCGTTAGCGCGCGTGCGCATTCGCATAGAGGTCCCATTGTGCATGCCCACCCTGGATCTCATTTGCCTCTGGCTATGGTTCCGTGCATGCACCTTGGCATTAGCAGAACGAGGATTGGCAGCTGCTGCATGGAGACGGGTGCTTGCTGTGTGAGTTCTCTGACAGCTCTGCACTCCGAGCCCACCCTATTTTGAAGCCTATTAGAGCCTATGACTCTAATCAGGTGCTTCAAAAAAACACCCTGTCACTGTAATTCAGGGGCTCGGCATCCTGAAAGGGGCCGAACGCATGAATAGGGGGTGGCCAATCGAAAAACGGGTCTCAGACCTGCTTCTGATCGGCCGGATTGAGGCTCAGTTTTTACAACAGTGAATATTAATTCGCTGTTGTAACACCTGGGTGGGCTCATGACACAATGCTCTGCACTCCGAGCCCACCCTATTTTGAAGCCTATTAGAGCTTATGACTCTAATCAGGTGCTTCAAAAAAACACCCTGCCGCTGTAATTCAGGCGCTCGGCGTCCTGAAAGGGGTTGAACGCATGAATAGGGGGTGGCCACGGCGGCTATGGATAGATTCATGCTATGCATGAATCTATCCATTATTCATACAGGGGGTGGCGTGGTTAGAGGGGGCAGCGGCCGGGCGCCCCTAATGGACGGGCCACCACTGCTTTAGTCTGTGATAATTCACAACCAGTAGTAATATGGCTATAACATTTTAGTCCCGTTTCAGGATCCCACCCAAAGGTAACCCCACTCTCGGTGCTGAACTACACGTCCGCATGTATGGCCTTTCCAAATCCTATGACCAGCAACAACCAGTGGCCCAACCACCTATTGCTATATATATCTCCACCATGGGAAGCATTACAGACCAAAAAGATGCTACACACCACAGCACATTAACCCTTGCATTACCAAACATTAACCTGTTAATGTATACCGCGTCAATAACATTAGGGCACCTGCCTACATGTGGGCAGGGCTTAAGGCACCCTAGTGGGGGCACTGCAGAACTGCACTCACTAATGCCTAAACCATAGGCAGTAAATCAACAAAAGGCAGCAAGTAATCCCTTAGAGTCCATGATCTGGTGATAATCCACAAGAGGCAGTAAATCCATAATTGGCCGCTATACATCCATGTAAGTCCTCAAAGTCAAAACCCCATACGGAACCCCGACTGGGCCCCCCAGATGGGGGCTCAGTCTGACAGAGTAACAGCTACATCGTGAAGGACAGAACTCTCCACTATCCTGGGGCACTAAATGAGCCGCTTGTATATGGTATGACGTGTAGGGGGCAGTAACTTACTGATAAAGAGCAGGAAAACCCAACCAATAGTGTTAAGTCTTCCTTCTTAGAGACAACAACCTAGCAAGTGGAGACACAGTACGACATTAACACATTGTAACAATTTGCACCTGGCTGACCTGATTAACGGAAGGGCAAGAACACAGCAACAGAAAAACAGTGAACCCTTTAGAACCTCCCAGAAGCACCTGCTTACATACATACTCTCAACTCCAAGAGTCATCCTAAGACAATAAACATAAAGCTAAATAAGTTGGGAGAATAAACAGCACATTTTACATCCATAAACTTGTAACATTGTAGCAACTAAAGAAGAATTATTGAACCCATTAACAGAAACCCTATCATAACTGGTTCTCTTTAAGGATCCTCCAGCACTACATTCAATTTAGCTGTAAAATGTCAAGTAAAATGGTTAATTTGAGACCATTCAGAATGCGGCAAAGTATTATTTTTCATCTCAATATTGCTAAATTTACAGCAGAGTAAATGTGAGGTAGCGATTTTAAAAGCCTCTGGAAAAAAAAAAAAAGCATAAGGACGAGCATAAATATAGGCGTATGATAAAAATTTTTGCAACGTGTTTATTTGTGAATCTATATAAAAGTCAAAAAAGCTCTATAAATTCCTTGGAAATGTTATTCCCGCTACTCATCTTTTTCTCCTCCGAGCTGCACCAGGCTCGTGAGCATTAAGCCTCTGAGATGTATTATCTCAAGCAGAGAGAAACTGAATGACAATATTTTGTTGACACGAGAAGAGTCTTGTTCTTTGTCACATCTGTTCCAAGACTTAGAGGTTCACCAGCTGTTTTTTTCTTCTTTCATGCTTCAGGTATTAATCACTTAATTAATTAGTAGGGGGAGAAAAAAAAAGGATGCAGTGTGTATACAAGTAGATCAGTGCAATCTAACAAAAACAAAGGATTAGCGAGGCAATAAATTATGTAAAATTGACACTGATGATTGTTTGTGTCATAATGAGGAACGGTATTAATTATTAGCCTTTGTGGAACTGAAAAAAAAAATGTTAAAACCATTATATTCAACTGCCTTGAAAATCATTTTAGAAAAAAAAAATACTTATCTTGTATTTTAATGGTTCAGGAGGTCTAAATTGAACTTTACCCATCAACATTATACAAGCAAATGTTCGCTAGCCAGGTGCTAGATTTGCACTTCGTTACCCATGAGAAGTAGAGGGAATTCTGAGGTTACGAAGTTGATGTGATCTTTTTAGTCTTTGACCCTGGTGGACTAGTAAGGGAACGCAATATTAATGCGTATCAAACATACATTGTATGAAAAAATACTACCATATACAAGCTTTCCCGAATGTTGAGTTATTTTAATTGGCTCTTAATTTTTTTTATATATATTTTAAAGTTTCAAAAAAGCCTAACGTGAACTTTACCTACCACCTTCACCTTCTCAGAGACCTACTCAATAGCCAGATGGTGACTTTACATTTCATTTCTCATGAGAAGCTCTGGGAATTCTTAGACTAAGTATTTGATGTGAAATTGCATGTTCCTTCACTTGACTGTGGCTGAAGCCACACGGACAGTGTTCTGTGCATGAAGGACAAATTCACACATGGAAGGATACTTACTAGTTTACATATAACATCAGCTTGACACTTGATGGGGAAATTGGGTGGCATATATACACTCACCAACCACTATATTACGTACGCCTTGGTAGTACTGGGTTGGACCCCGTTTTGCATTCAGAACTGCCTTCATTCTTCATGGCGTAGATTCGACAAGGTGTTGGAAACATTTCTCAGAGATTTTGGTCCATAGTGACATGATAACATCACACAGTTGCTGCAGATTTTTCGGGTGCACTTCCCTGGTGCAATTCTCCCACCTTATCCAAAAGGTGCTCTATTGGATTGAGATCTGGTGACTGTGGAGATTTTAATGTCATGTTAAAAAAAAACAGTTTGAGATGATTTTAGCTTTGTGACATGGTGAATTATCCTGCTGGAAGGAGCCATCAGAAGATGGGGACACTGTAGTCATAAAGGGATGGACATGGTCAGCAACAATACTCAGGTGGGCCGTGGGGTTTAAATGATGCTCAATTGGTACTAAGGGGCCCAAAGTGTGCCAAGAAAATATCCCCCCACACCATTACACCACCACCACCAGCCTGAACCGTTGATACAAGGCAGGATGGATCCATGTTTTCATGTTGTTTATGCCAAACTCTGAGCCTACCCTCTGAATGTCACAGCTGAAATTGAGACTCATCAGACCAGGCAACGCTTTTCCAATCTTCTATTGTCCAATTTTGGTGAGCCTGTGCGAATTGTAGCCTCAGTTTCCTGAGAGGAGTGGCACTTGATGAGGTCTTCTGCTGCTGTAGCCCATCTGCTTGAAGGTTGGATGTATTGTGCATTTAGAGTTGGTATTCTGCATACCTTGGTTGTAACGAGTGGTTATTTGGGTTACTGTTGCCTTTCTATCAACCTGGAACCAGTCTGCCCATCCCCTTCTGACCTCTGACATCAACAAGGCATTTTTCTCCACACAACTGCTGCTCACAAGATATTTTCTCTTTTTCGGACCATTCTCTGTGTAACTAAATGTCTCACACTCTGCTTGAGTGCTTTCGTCATATACCCCTACCTCCCAGTCTGAATATAGATATCAGATATTCCAACCGCTGACAACCATAAACAAGACAATACTCACCAATACTCACAATTGCTCACCATGAACCGATTTATTTGAGATGACACACAAATATATACAGTACAGCAGGATGACAATAACATCTGACAGGGCTGTGTTTTGGCCTAGGCCGACTAGGCCTAGGCCTAGGGCGGCACTTTGCGGGGGGCGGCAAAAAGGGCCGCCCCCCCGCATGAGAGAAAGCCCCCCCTATGAGAGAAAGCCCCCCCACCCGTCTTGCTGATTCCCGGCTCCCGCTGCCGCCTCCCGCACACATGCAGCGCACGGCGGCCGGCTTTCTGTAGCGGCGCCGTGGTGTATGGGCGTGCTTGTCAGAGTAGGGGGGCGTGAGATACACGCCTCCACCCTCTGACAAGCACGCCCATACACCACGGCGCCGCTACAGAAAGCCGGCCGCCGTGCGCTGCATGTGTGCGGGAGGCGGCAGCGGGAGCCGGGAATCAGCAAGACGGGTGGGGGGGCTTTCTCTCATGCGGGGGGGGAGCCGTGTGTCACTCGCGCCCCCATAACCAACAGGTGACAGGTGGAGCCTTAAGCTCCGCCTACCCTCCCCTGCACTGCTTTGCTGCAGTGAATCTTCTCCTCGGCCCTGGGGCTGTGACGTCAGGAGAGAGAGGAGCATGAGGGAAACCCCAGGACAGCAGGTACAATGATTTAATAAAGTATATCAGTGTTATGGCAGCATTTGATGGGCACTGGCAAAATTTGATGGGCACAGTGGCTGCGTTTGAGGGCACAGTGGCTGCGTTTGAGGGCACAGTGGCTGCGTTTGAGGGCACAGTGGCTACGTTTGATGGCACAGTGGCTGCGTTTGAGGGCACAGTGGCTACGTTTGATGGCACAGTGGCTGCGTTTGATGGGGCACAGTGGCTGCGTTTGATGGGGCACAGTGGCTGCATTTGATGGGCACAGTGGCTGCAATTGATGGGCACAGTGGTTGCAATTGATGGGCACAATGGCTGCAATTGATGGGCACAGTGGCTACGTTTGATGGCACAATGGCTACGTTTGATGGCACAGTGGCTACGTTTGATGGGGCACAGTGGCTGCATTTGATGGGCACAGTGGCTGCAATTGATGGGCACAGTGGCTGCAATTGATGGGCACAGTGGCTACGTTTGATGGCACAATGGCTACGTTTGATGGCACAGTGGCTACGTTTGATGGGGCACAGTGGCTGCGTTTGAGGGCACAGTGGCTACGTTTGATGGCACAGTGGCTGCGTTTGAGGGCACAGTGGCTACGTTTGATGGCACAGTGGCTGCGTTTGATGGGGCACAGTGGCTGCGTTTGATGGGGCACAGTGGCTGCATTTGATGGGCACAGTGGCTGCAATTGATGGGCACAGTGGTTGCAATTGATGGGCACAATGGCTGCAATTGATGGGCACAGTGGCTACGTTTGATGGCACAATGGCTACGTTTGATGGCACAGTGGCTACGTTTGATGGGGCACAGTGGCTGCATTTGATGGGCACAGTGGCTGCAATTGATGGGCACAGTGGCTGCAATTGATGGGCACAGTGGCTACGTTTGATGGCACAATGGCTACGTTTGATGGCACAGTGGCTACGTTTGATGGGGCACAGTGGCTGCGTTTGATGGGGCACAGTGGCTGCATTTGATGGGGCACAGTGGCTGCAATTGATGGGCACAGTGGCTGCAATTGATGGGCACAGTGGCTGCAATTGATGGGCACAGTGGCTGCAATTGATGGGCACAGTGGCTGCGTTTGATGGCACAGTGGCTACGTTTGATAGCACAGTGGCAGCATTTGATGGGCACAGTGGCTGCGTTTGATGGGCACAGTGGCTGCGTTTGATGGGCACAGTGGCTGCGTTTGATGGGCACAGTAGCTGCATTTGATAGCACAGTGGCTGCAATTGATGGGCACAGTGGCTGCAATTGATGGGCACAATGGCTGCGTTTGATGGCACAGTGGCTACGTTTGATAGCACAGTGGCAGCATTTGATGGGCACAGTGGCTGCGTTTGATGGGCACAGTGGCTGCGTTTGATGGGCACAGTAGCTGCATTTGATAGCACAGTGGCAGCATTTGATGGGCACAGTGGCTGCATTTGATAGCACAGTGGCAGCGTTTGGAGGGCACAGTGGCTGCATTTGATGGGCACAGTGGCTGCATTTGATGGGCACAGTGAGACCCCCCCCCCGTCATAGCATTAAAACTCAGCAGCTAAAAATATCATTCAAAACTATCATTCATGGTAAGGGAAACCGACCGGTTCCCTACTGCACATGTGCGAAGCGCGTTGCACTTTCTGAATGGCCCAGTGGAGGAAGGAGGAGGGGGGGCAAACTTCAGAGGGGACAGCGCAGTTTTCCAGAAGTGGGGAAGGGTACCTGTCAGAAACAGGTACCCGTTCCCCCCTGAAAGGTGCCAAATGAGCCTAAAGAGGAAGGGGTGTTGTTTACAGATGATAGGGTGGGTCTTAAACAGGAAGGGGTGTGGCCTCGGCAGGATGGGGTGGGTCGTATTTAAATTAGGGGGGTGCATGCGTTTAGTCAGGCCTAGGGCAGCACAAAAACCTAAATACACCACTGCCAACTGTCTCAGAGATATGACCTTTCAGGGTAGACTTCTCCTCACTCACAACTTACAATACACATAAGTAGAAACACATCCCCCAATAGTTTGTTAGGAGACAAAGGTGTGTTAATGAGCACAATAAACTATTGATTGAAAGACCCGGGTTTCCAGATCTCATTAAATAGCATTCCTTTCACATACATCTGTCCACTGAGTCCCAAGCTGGCAGAGACCATCATGGCCTCATTAATAATATCCTTTTGCATTACATAACAGAATATCTTCCTAAATGCTTGTAGCTCCCTCAAATGCCAGGGCCCAACGTCGATAGGCAAGAGGCTAGCATTCAGTCCCCTCCAAAAGCCTCTGTCCCAGGTGAGTCTGTCACATTTCTCCCCCATCAGAAGTCGACTAACAAGGTCCCAGACCTCCACTTGGTGTGGACATGCATTAGTCGGGCAGAGTGAACTCACATAGTCTGTCTGCATGATTTCCATTCTTGGCTGCAAGCAATAGTTGACCTCAGTAGGTGTGGGGCAAAGGTCATTGACTCTCTGTCTGGCTGTCAGCGCTTCAGCTGGGTGGTTTTTAACATTACAGCTTCCTGAAGCTGTAGAGACACTGTAGGTGCTAGGCAGAGGCCAGCGGCGCTCTACCCTGTTGCCAGTGATTCAGATGGGAGTAGAAGCTATACTACATCAGCTTGTCGCTGGAGAGAGGGGCCGATTGCCCCAGCTCCCTGGTACTCCACAGTTGTTGCCAGTTCTGGGCAGAGGTTGGTAGCACTCTGCCCTGTTGCGGGCACTTCTGCTGGGGACTCCACATCCTCCACTCCGGCTAACCATTGGGGAAGGAGGCTGGCTTCCTCCACTCCCAAACTGTGAAGCTGCCGTTGGGGAGGTGAGGCGGCTGCTTCCTTTTCCATTCCCTCATCTGGCTGCGACATATCTGTGGTACTGTCTCCCAGGTGCACGGATCTTTGCTGGGGAGGAAAGACCAATTCCTCCACCCTGACCGACTGTTGGGGAGGGACAACGAACACCTCCTCTCCCTTCTCCCCCTGTATCCTGATCTGCTGCTGGGAAGTGACCACCACCTTCTCACCCTGAGCCTCTGGAACTGCCACAGATGTGGGGCAGAGGTCTTGCACCCTCTTTCCAGTGGCCAGCTCTTCAGCTGGGGAAGTTTCTTGTAACTCCACAGATACTGCTGTTGGTGCTGAGCAGGGCTCAGTGAAGTTTGGCCCAGATACCAGCTCTTCTGTTGGAGGCTCACCAGGTTGTTCTTCCTCAGCAGAAAAGTCTATCAAATCCCCTGTCTCTGCAACTGGTGTCTGGGGATAGAGGTTCACCATCTCCTGTCCGTGGTACCTAGAGGATGCTATCATCGGTGCTGGGCAGAGGATAGCAGAGCTCTGCCCTGTTGTCAGCACTTCAGCTTTGGAGATGGCAATCTCCAGATTTTCCACTGCCGATTCTCTGGCATGCTGCTGCACAGGCACATTCCTCCATCCAACCTCGTCTTGTGCAGAAACAGGTTCGTCAAGGTCAGTCAGCACTTGCTGCATCAGCCATAAAACCTCCACGTCCATAGCTGCGGGGGCAGGTTGGCAAAGCACACTGTTACTATGCCACCTTGCCGACACTTCAGTTAGGATTTCAGAGCTGTCTGCTGAGCAGAGTCTAGCAGAGTCTAGCAGAGTCTAGCAGCCGTCTGTAGGCGATCTCCAGCTCCCATTCCTGCATGGCCAGAAACTCTATATCTTCCAGTGGCCAGTGCACTTCCAAGACGATCAGTATCTCTTCTCTGAAATCCATGATTTCGTCCAACCGTCACTCCAAATCACTCCCAAAGTTAGGGTCCCCTGTCAGCTTTACATACAACAGTCCCAGTCCCGCCATAGCCAAAGCTTTCTGTTGGGCTGTCATCCACTATCCAAGGACATGCTTGGGATACATGCCACCAGAGGGCTCTTTAGCTCTTATCCAGCTACATCTCTGCCCAGACCAGCCTGCTTAATTTAGCTGTCTATTCCTTGTGCGGTTTTTCTCCCAAAAACAGCACCCCCAATCCATACTGCGACCAGTACCTTTCCTGGATGGAGGGGAGAATTTTTCCCTGGTGTCACTGCTCACGGGCTAGCATTTCCTTCCAGAGTTCGCAGCGGATAGAATCATACAATCCCAGCAGGACCATAAACAAGACAATACTCGTTTGGTTGGTCACCATGAACTGATTTATTTGAGATGACATACAAATATATACCGCAGGATGACAATTCCAACTGTAACCAGAGACCTAACTAACTAACATGAGCTTGTTATCTAATCATTTACCCAGACTAGGTGTCTCAGAGATATGACCTTTCAGGGTAGACTTGCCATCTCCTCACTCACAACTTAAAATACACATAAGTAGAAACACATCCCCCAATAGATTGCTAGGAGACAAAAGTGTGTTAATGAGCACAATAAACTATTGATTGAAAGGCTTTCCAGATCTCATTAACTAGCATTGCTTTCACATACATCTGTCCACTGAGTCCCAAGCTGGCAGAGACCATCATGGCCTCCTTAATAATGTCCTTTTGCATTACATAACAGAATATCTTCCTAAATGCTTGTAGCTCCTTACAAAGGCCAGGGCCCATAGTCGGTAGGCAAGAGGCTAGCATTCAGTCCCCTCCAAAAGCCTCTGTCCCAGGTGAGTCTGTCACACTCTGTAAATCCAAGAGATAATTGTGCGTGAAAATCCCAGTAGATCAGCAGTTTTTGAAATACTCAGACCAGCCTGACACCAACAACCATGCCACGTTCAAAGTGACTTAAATCCCCTTTCTTCCCCATTCTGATGCTCGGTTTGAACTTCATCAAGTCGTCTTCCCCCCGTCTAGATGCCTAATGCGTTGCTGCCATATGATTGGCTGATTAGAAATTTGTGTTACCAAGCAACTGAACAGGTGCACTTAATAAAGTGGCTGGTGAGTGTATATACGAGTGTGACAATTTAATTTCTGGAATGCACTGTAAAAAAGGTTTGCTTACCTATACACTAGCAGCTGTTGTTCCCTTCAAAATAGTTGCCTTGCGAAGTGATGAACTTTTCTAGTACATTGCTCTCCAAACTGATGCCGAGAGCCAGATGTGGCCTTTACTTGCCTTTATCTGGCCCTTGAGGCACTATTCTATCCATTAACACCAATGATGGGGCACCATTCTTCCAAATGACAGCAGTAGTGGGACACTATTCCTCCCACAGACAGCAATAATGGGCTTCTATTCCTCCCACTAATATTAACACTATTATTCCCACAGATACCAACAACAGGACATTACACCTCCGACTAAAACTAATGATGGGGCATTATATAACTGCTAAATATACTCAAGGCAAAATCCTAGAAATGGAACAACATGTTGACTGCACTTGAATGTGTAGAGAAAAATATAGTAGCTTTATTCCAAGTAAAATTACATCAAGATGACACAGATACAGACATAGACAGATCAAAGATTAACGCGTTTCACAAATCAAGTTTGCTTAATCATAATCTAACATGCACCAGTGAACGTAACACTAAAATTGTATATACTTAGCTGAACGTAATAGGTGCCTGATTATCCCTTCTCAAAGGTTTCTGCAGAAAAACATTCAAAAACCCAAGAAAACATACAGTGCCTACATATATTAATAACACTGCACAAATAGAAAGTAAGCAAAGATAGACAAAATAGAAAAATAAAAATAACAGCTATAAAAAAACTATAGAAAAACTATTCCTACCTTCTATATACATCTACCACTAGTATATGGACCCTCCATAAATTAGAAATAAAAATAGAAAGTAAAAAAATAAGAATAAACTTATGAACAATCCATAACCAAGATTAGGTAAAGGTATACCCATAAACCAGTGGCAAACAGATCAGGTAGTACAGTCGCACAAAAAAGAAAATATTAATGGAAATTTCAAAAATGTTTACAGAAAATACAAAAGATTGTTTTACAAAAAAGTACAAAAAATCTTTTACAAGAATTTACTGCATATAAACATATGCTATAGAAAAAGTACCAAAAGTTCACTATCAGAACACTCAATTTACTGAAATGTAAATTAAACCAGAGAAAAAGGTCACAAACACATTCAAGTCTAGATATAATAGCACCAATCCCACACAATTGCCCTGTACACACGATAGGATTTTCAGAGAACAAAATCCATGGTTTTTTTTCTGACGGATGTTGGCTCAAACTTGTCTTGCATACACACGGTCACACAAATCTTGTCAGAAATTCCGAACGTCAAGAATGCGGTGACGTACAACACGTACGACGAGACGACAAAAATTAAGTTCAATAGCCAGTGCGGCTCTTCTGCTTGACTCCGAGCATGCGTGGAACTTTGTGCGTCGGAATTGTGTACACACGGTCGGAAATTTACGACAACGGATTTTATTGTCGGAAAACTTGAGATCCAGATCTCAAATTTTGCGTGTCTGAAATTCCGATGGAAAATGTCCGATGGAGCCTACACACGGCCGGAATTTCCGACAACAAGCTCCCATCGAACATTTTCTGTCAGAAAATTCTATAGTGTGTACGGGGCAAAAGTGATACCAACATGTGGCATTATGTCATATATGTCTATATGCAGTAAATTCTTGTAAAAAAGATTTTTTGTATTTTTTTGTAAAAAATGTTTTGTATTTTCTGTAAATCTTTTTGAGCTTCCTTTCCATATATATTATCTTTTTTGTGTGACCGTATACCTTTACATGGGTATACCTTTACATAATTTTGGTTATGGATTGTTCATAAGTTTTTTTATTCTAATTCATGGATAGTCCATATACTAGAGACAGATGTATATAGAAGGTAGGAATCGTTTTTCTATAGTTTTTCTTATAGTTGTTATTTTTATTTTTCTATTTTGTCTAGTTTTGCTTACTTTCTATTTGTGAAGTATTATTAATATATGTACTGTATGCACTGTATGTTTTCTTGGGTTTTTGTATGTTTTTCTGCAGAAACCTTTGAGAAAGGTTAATCAGCATAATCAGGCACCTATTACATTCAGAGGATTATATACAATTTTAGTGTTATGTTCAGTGGTGCATGTTAGATTATGATTAAGCGAACTTGATTTGTGAAACGCGTTAATCTTTGCTGTGTCTATGTCTGTATCAGTGTCATCTTGATGTGATTTTACTTGGAATAAAGCTACTATATTTTTCTCTACACATTCAAGTGCGGTCAACATGTTGTTCTGTTGGATACTATCCAGACCGCAAACTGTACTTGCATCTAATTAGTTGAGTAAGGATTGTTCTCACCTGGAGAAAAGAGAAAAAATATGTCTAATAAAGAATATAAAAATAAAAAATGATGGGGCATGGTTTACTCCCACTGATGCCTGGGCATTTTCTACTTCCACTGGCAACAGTCCGCCCCCTCCAAAGTCTGAAGGACATTAAACTGGCCCTTTGTTAAGAAACTTTGGAGACCCATGATCTAGACGACTGTGCCACTGCCAGAAACCTTCCTGAAACTTGTTTTCTAGAATGCTGTGCAGTATCTTTGTCACAGAGCATTGGATATCCAGAATTTCATCAAATCCCTGTCTTTTTAAGGCATTTTTTTTTAATTTGGAAAAGCCAAAAGTCACAGGGTGCTAAGTCAGGGGAATAAGTGGCTGGTCAAGTTTCGGAATGTATTTCTGGGCCAGGAACTCGAGAACGTTTAACGCATCATGTGCAGGAGCATTGTCATGATGAGGAATCAACTTTTCAGGATTTCCAAGTAACAATGTTGATTGGCTGATGAACAATGCTCTATGAACTCGAAGTGAACTTTCCCATTGTGATAAAAAAAAAAAAAGAACAAAAAACACACACCAGCATGGTTTTTAACTGAGAATGAGACATGTGTGCTTTCTTTGGGTGAGGTTAATTCTTTGTTTTCCAGCTGCTGATCCTCCAGCTTCTTCCCCAGTCCTCTCCCCTTCTCTGTACTCAGCAGCTGGATGCTTTATTTATCTAGCTAACGCTACTGAGGAGTTACTCTGGATGTGGAGATCGGGTGCTACCCCTATGTTTCCAGCGGGTGTACGATCTAAAGTTACAGGCGGTTATGCTGCTGTAATGGCAGCCATCATCTCTGGTGAGTGTTCACTTCAATAGGATCTGGTGATGGACCTCTGAGCACAACCGGGACCCCCTATCACTCTTTGATGTTTTTTGGACTACATTGATTTCCACCTGCACATTTGTTTGTGGACTAGGCTCTGCTATATCACTGAGGACATACCTCATTATTGATGGACACTTATTTGATTATTTGATCACCTTTTTCTACACAAGATTAGGGATACGCTATTATATAATTTGTTAACCATTGGCGCTACACTTTTTATCTTTGCACTTTATTCAAGTTCATGTGGTCACATGATCAGAAAGCTGATCAAAGTAATGCATCAGGAGTTTTCCGATAACTGCCAGCTAACGTCCTGGGAGCATGCAGGGAACAGGCTCTCAGAATTATAATTTGTTTTAACAAATTTAACAGGGCCACATATATGCGGCCACTCTGCGTTAAGGCCCATATATGTGTGTGGTTGGGGTCAAGGGGTTAAACAGCAAGCAGTATCTGGCTAGCAAGGCAAAACATTGATGCACCAGGGAATAGTAGAGGAGGGACTAAATACCCTCCCAGCAGCCAGCATTAGTTAGAGCCTGATTACTGGGATCTGCTGGGAAACACCCACTGGTGGACACAAAAACTACAACCTGCCGCTCTGGGAATCACAGTGCCAACAGCAGGTGATTCAAGTCCTGACACTTGGTATTCCAGTGTATGATGTATGCACCACTACACCGGCAGATCAGGGTATTATGGACATTATGTGCAATGGGGTCTGGGGGGGGGGCAGGATATTTGGAGGACATTTGGATATTTGTAGGGGCATTTTGTACTAAAATACTGCAGTTGTGAAGCTATCCTATTGACTTTAATAGGCAAATTTGTCAGGAGGTGCCACCTGTTAAACTCTTCAAGCCAAGTTAAACTTGCCATGGCTGCGAAACAAAGCATCATGGCCAGGGGAAGTGTCCATCCTTCACTGGCTGCAATTGTAGTGTTTAGCTGGGGGCTTTGGGGGGCAGAAAAAATGCAGCTCTATGACCTGTTTTTACCGCCCTCTGGCCGCTTGTGCGAAAAAGTCCTTAGTGCCTTTAAAAATGAAAATGCTATAAGAAAAAAGGAACTAAAAAGAAAATAAAGGAAAAAAGTACTCCTTTAATGAATTCTCCACTATGTATTTTAAGTTAAGCGTTGCCCCTCTAATTTATCTTTACATTTTCTCCTCTTGTTTGATGATGGCAGCGGCACGATGTTGTTAATTTAAAGAGAAACCGCGGAGGGAATTGAACACCTGCAGTACGGTTCCAGAATTCATTTATGAAGTCAAATTCCAGTATGATTCAGTGCACACTGCTATTAGCCAGCTGGGATGCCTAGCTTTGATTATTCCTTCCCTCGTTCCCTTCTATTAGACCAATCAGGTACGGGTAATTTTGTAGTAATGGTGATTTATTAGAGCGTAATACAGTTATAGTAATCAAAAGAAGGTCAAAAAATAAAAGACTAGCCGCAGAGTTTGTGTACTGCAAAACTCTTGGGGGCATATTTATGAAGTAGTAAATGATGGATTTGCAACACTTAGCAAACACATTTGCCCCGTGCTTGCTCAGCGTGTTTTAACCCAAAAACATTCCCAAACTAAGCAACTCCGAGTAATAAAGTCTGGGTAAAGGCAAAACTTTTTTTAGTTTTACATACAGTGCATCCAGAAAGTATTCACAACGCTTCACTTTTTCCACACTTTGTTATGTTACAGCCTTATTCCAAAATTGATTAAATTCATTATTTTCCTCAAAATTCTACAAACAATACCCCATAATGACAACGTGAGAGAAGTTTGTTTGAAATCTTTGTAAATTTATTAAAATCAAAGAATGAAAAAAAATCCCATGTACATACAGTAAGTATTCACAGCCTTTGCTCAATACTTTTTTGAAGCACCTTTGGCACCAATTACAGCCTCTAGTCTTTTTGAGTATGATGCTACAAGCTTGGCACACCTATTTTTGGGCAGTTTCTCCCATTCTTCTTTGCAGGACCTCTCAAGCTCCATCAGGTTGGTTGGGGAGCGTCGGTGTACAGCCATTTTCAGATCTCTCCAGAGATGTTCAATCGGATTCAAGTCTGGGCTCTGGCTGGGCCACTGAAGGACATTCACAGAGTTGTCCCGTAGCCACTCCTTTGTTATCTTGGCTGTGTGCTTAGGATCGTTGTCTTGTTGAAAGATGAACCTTTGTCCCAGCTAAGGTCCAGGGTGCTCTAGAGCAGGTTTTCATCAAGGATGTCTCTGTATATTGCTGCATTCATCTATCCCTTGATCCTGACTAGTCCCCCAGTTCCTGTCACTGAAAAACATCCGCACTGCTAGATACTGCCACCACCATGCTTCACTGTAGGGATGGTATTGGCCAGGTGATGAGCAGTGCCTGGTTTTCTCCAGACATGACAATTGCCATTCAGGCCAAGAGTTCAATCTTTGTTTCATCAGACCAGAGAATGTTGTTTCTCATGGTCTGAGAGTCCTTCAGGTGACTCTTGCAAATGCCAGGTGGGTTGTAATTGGCCTTTTACTGAGGAGTGGCTTCCGTCTGGCCACTCTATCATACAGGCCTGATTGGTGGAGTGCTGCAGAGATGGTTGTTCTTATGGAAGGTTCTCTCCTCTCCACAGAGAAAAGATGGAGCTCTGTCAGAGTGACCATCAGGTTCTTGGTCACCTCCCTGACTAAGGCCCTTCTCCCCCAATTGCATAGTTTGGCCAGGTGGCCCGTTCTAAGAAGAGTCCTGGTGGTTCCAAACTTCTTCCATTTACAGGTGATGGAGGCCACTGTGCTCATTGGGACCTTCAATGCTGCAGAATTTTTTTCTGTACCCTTCCCCAGATCTGTGCCTCGATACAATCCTGTCTCCAAGGTCTACAGACAATTTATCACAGGTGGACTCCAATCAAGTTGTAGAATCATCTCAAGGATGATCAGTGGAAACAGGATGCATTTGAGCTAAATTTTGAGTGTCATGGCAAAAGCTACTAATACTTATGTACATGGGATTTCTTTGTTTTTTTGTTTTTTTTAATACATTTGCAAAGATTTCAACCAAATTCCTTTTACGTTGTTATTTAGGGGATATTGTTTGTAGAATTTTGAGGAAATTAGTGAATTTAATCCATTTTGGAATAAGGCTGTAACATAACAAAATGTGGAAAAAGTAAAGCTCTATGAATACTTTTCAGATGCACTATAGGGCAGGGAAAGCTTAAAATCCCTATAACATTACTTTTTGCTGTCCGGTGACATTTCCCTTCACTTCCTGTGTTGGAGACAAGAAGTAGATAAGATGTCCCCAAAAACTAAAGGAATTCCCTCCTTATACAGTTGTCACCAGGACATTAGTCCCCAGTGGAAGGTTTTACCCAGCCTCTTCAAAAGGGCTAAACAAAATTTAGGATCTCCCTTCACTTATTGTCTCATAAAAATTGTCACCAGGACTAATAAAGGGAGAAATCCCCAACAGCAAGGACATATTTAGAAAAGGGGTCTAATTCTTTCCTATTATATCAAAACTAAAAAAGATAATAAATAAGTAGATAAAAAAGGAAATAAATGTTGTGTTTACATGCACTTTAACATTAGTTTCCTGGGGAGACCCGCTTTGTTGTTTCAACTGATTCCATAACTGCCACAGATTTGGAGAACATTGAATGCACATTTGCCAGGAAATGGCAAAGATTTGTCTAAAGCCTTCACGTTGGATCCCTTGTCAACTGCTCACACATGGTTTCACATCGACTCATCTTTGTGAAAATGTTGTACATGAGCATTTGCTTGTGCTAGTCAATAAAAATGGAAAACAATGAAAAACATCTTGAAGAAGCTAAGAAGGATGTCAGAAGTGACTCGCCAATTACAAGCTGAAGGCACCTTAAAGAAACAGTGTCATCTTGTAGGCAGGTGCAGTCTACTTTCTCCACTGCCAGGTGGTGCTCCACCACAGCGGCATTGCAGAGGGAGAGGACGTCAAGAGGACCATGGTTCCTCTATGGTTTCTGGGCCACTGGGGGAGCTATCCGATTGAATGCTGGTTCCCCATATCACTCGGGCGGCCATTTTGGGTTGTTGGGCAGAGTCTATTTTAAAGTGGATGTAAACCCACCACTCACCCAGTATAATCCAATGGCACAGTATTAAAGTATATACACATGCAAGCCTCCTGGATGTTTCCCTACCTTGCAAGTGTCACCTCTTTCAGCAGTAGGAGCCCTCTGGAATCGGTGGATGGGTCTCTTTGGGGGCGGAGTCGCGATGTCACAAGACTCCCCGCCCACATCTACACACTCCTACTCTCCTATTCCTGACATCTAGTCAAAACTCAGCAAAGGCACCACATGACTTCAGCATGCCCAATCATGATGAGGTGTGGAACAGCCAAACTTGGGAGAGATGGAGAAGAAAGGAGGAGGGATGCAAAGCTGGAATCGTAACACACTCTGCTCTCACGCTGGTTCATGAGATAAAAAAAAATCAGATGTCAGTCACAGTAGTGGGGGATGTGGCGACACAAACTTATCTGGGTGTTGTTTTTATTTTTATCTTACTAAAAAAACACAAGAGAATTGCTCATCCCCCCTCTCTCTCATCCCCAATCCCCCTCTCTCTTTCACCCACCCCCCTCTCTCCCTCTCTCTCTCACTCCTTCTCTCTTTCACCCACCCCCCTCTCTCCCTCTCTCTCTCACTCCTTCTCTCTTTCACCCACCCCCCTCTCTCCCTCTCTCTCTCACCCCATCTCTCTTTCAGTCACCCCCCTCTCTCCCTCTTCCTCTCACCCCCTCTCTCTTTCACTCACCCCCTCTCTCTGAAAGACAAAACCGGAGAAAATCCCCGGCTCAACTCAGCAACCCTATCTCTTCCAACTCTCTCTCCCACACCCCTCTCTATCTCTCTCACACCACATTCTCTCTTACCCCCTCTCTTTCACCCACCCCCTCTCTCTCACCCACTTCTCTTTCTCACCACCCTAGCTCACCCTCTCTCTCTCTCTTTTTCTAACCCCCCCTTACACTGATCACACCCTCCAATCTCCCCCCCGCCAATGCCACTGATACCAATCCACCCTCACCACCACCACTGCCCACACCCCCCTAGCCCCAGCAACCAATGGGTAAGCGGTAATGATGTGCAGTAACCTCTAGCAACCGAAAACATCAGCAAGCAGAATTTATGTGCTGTAACCTCTAGCAACAACTAATCAGTGAGCAGTAATGTTATGCTTTAACCTCTGGCAACCAATCACAATTGCTGCCTGATCTGCTGCACTAAACTGATTTGGAGTTTAGCTGCTATTTACTGTATGTGTCAAAGCAGGTTAAGAGCAAAATTGCATTGGGGGAGGCAAAGAAAATGTTTACCCAGGGTCCAATCAATATTAAAGACGGCCCTGTCCCTATCTCCACATGCATAGCCTAGATGTCAACACATGTGCATACCTCCCAACTTTTTGAGATGGGAATGAGGGACACCTATCAGCAAAAGTATGCAGGCATAGGACACACCCCTTGCCACGCCCCTTAAAGGAGAATTGTACAAAAAAAACAAGATTGATTAAACACACAAGTGCTTTTTTTTTAGCACTACTATTCCTTTATATTGGCTTTTGGAATTTACAAATGCAGCAATTTAGAAATCAGATGAAAGGTTTAGCGCTGGAAAACACTTTTTGATAGATAAAAAGTGCATTTTATCTACATCTATATAGATCAGACCAAAATGAGGAGGAATGAGGAGGAATGAGGGACAGTCCCTCGAAATCAGGGACAGTTGGGAGCTATGCATGTGCAACCCTATTCCTGAATATAGGTCAGCTAAATACATTACAGGTGTTTTTAAAACTGACCACAGCCTGAGAAAAAAGCCTATCCTCACACAGAAGGACCCTTTAACTGTGAGCAAGCAGTGGTCTCTCTAAAGAGGCCTGACACACCCCCCTGCTGGGTCAGAGCTCTAATTCTCCAATCACCAAAGCTTATGCTCCCTGCTGATTGAATATCTTTAGCTCTGACTCAGCAAAGGATATGTTGGAACCTCTGCAGAGAAGCCACTGCTTCTATACAAAGAACAAGGGTTCTTTTCTGCCACATGTTGGCAGGAGACAGGGTTTTCTACTCAGGCTGTGGCTACTTTATAAAGAAAATGAACAGTAGGGCTTTGGACACCTTGTTACGCCTGGAATGTATTTAGATGATTGGAACTGAAAATTCAGATGGGCTTTGTGGGTTTGTGGCAGCAGCAAATAATCCCAGCTAATAGGATTCGTGGAAGAAAATGTTTCCCTCTCTTGAAACAGTTTTAGATGCCAATGATTAACAGTTTCTCCTTTCCGCGTAGCCGGCCTGGAGAAGATACGTTTATGCCGCCGATAAATCTGTTTTATTGACGCTGCTTGTGATGAGAAATCACGCAATCTGTAATTCTGTGATTTAAAAAAGGCAATCAAGTCCCAATAAATATTTTACTTTCCATTTTTTCCGATCAGATTTTTACCCTTCTGTGTCCACAAATAATTGAGCATCGCGTGATGTCAGGACTGCCGGATAAAGTTATTATTTATGGCCGAGCGCTTAGAATATCTTACAGGGCGGAACGACGGCCGAGAATTCGCGGCGTCGCTGTAGTTGAGGAAAACGGCTGGGATACTTGTGGTTAGCTGATGTATTTATTTCCAGAAACTTATTTTATAGGTTTAATGTTTGTTGCACTTCTGAATGTGTTATATGGTCTTGACGTTTTATCATGGAGATCAGATATATGGTAGATGAAGGCAGTGTGAGCCTTTTTTATGTTGTCTTTTATTAAAGTAAACATGTCAGCCATTTAAAACCTCTTAAAAGTCCTGCTAAGAGTAACACGTGTCTGCTGAAACTTTTATTAACCTGAAGCCCTGTCCAGGTTTAAAGCCGAACTCCAGCCAAACTTTTTCTTGGTTTCGATGAAAGCGATGAAGGTTTTCTTCCCTTGGTTTCATTGGGTTTGACTCTCAGGCACGTTCAGAAATTGCAAACTTTGTGAACCCTATTGAAGTCTATGGGAAGCAAATCTTGAAAATTAATTCTCTGTATTTTCAAGGCTAATAAGCAACAGATTGTCAATTAAAGGACATGGAGAGCTGGGCACTGCCACAGGGGATATGTACCAATGCAAAAACAAAAAAACATACCAGACCCCCAAAAAATACACTATATTGTCAAAAGGATTGGGACACCTGCCTTTACACGCACATGAACTATAATGGCATGACCCTATGCTTTTTGTTTCTCCTTTTGCTTAGGGTTCGCCCTTACAATTAATACCTAATCCTCATCAAGGATAAAGGTCGGGTATGTACACTATATTGTCAACAGTATTAGGACACCTGCTTTTACACACACATGAACTATAATGGCATCCCAGTCTTAGTCTGTAGGGTTCAATATTAAGTTGGCCCACCCTTTGCAGCTATAACAGCTTCAACTCTTCTGGGAAGGCTGTCCACATGGTTTAGGAGTGTGTCTATGGGAATGTTTGACCATTCTTCCAGAAGATCATTTGTGAGGTCAGATACTGATGTTGGACGAGATGCCCTGGCTCGCAGTCTTCGCTCTAATTCATCCCAAAGGTGTTCTATCGGGTTGGGGTCAGGACTCTGTTCAGGCCAGTCAGGTTTCTTCACCCCAAACTCGCTCATCCATGTCTTTATGGACCTTTCTTTGTGCACTGGTCCAAATCATTTGGTGGAGGGGGGGGATTATGGTGTGGGGTTGTTCTTCAGGGGTTGGGCTTGGCCCATTAGTTCCAGTGAAGGGAACTCTTAAGGCGTCAGCATATAAAGTCATTTTGGACAATTTCATGCTCCCAACTTTGTAGGAACAGTTTGGGGATGGCCCCTTCCTTTTACAACACGACTGCACACCAGTGCACAAAGCAAGGTCCGTAAAGACATGGATGAGCGAGTTTGGGGTGGAGGAACTTGACTAGCCTGCTCAGAGTCCTGACCTCAACCTGACATCAACCTGATAGAAGACCTTTGGGATGAATTTGAGCAGAAACTGCAAGTCAGGCTCTCTCATCTACATCAGTGCTCGACCACATAAATGCACTTCTGGAAGAATGGTCAAACATTCCCATAGACACACTCCTAAACCTTGTGGACAGCCTTCCCAGAAGAGTTGAATCTGTTATAGCTGCAAAGGGTGGACCAGCTAAATATTAAACCCTATGGACAAAGACTGGGATGCCATTAAAGTTCATATGTGTGTAAAAGCAGGCGCCCCAAAACTTTTGACAATATAGTGTACATACCCGACCTTTATCCTTTGGTATTAATTGTAAGGGCGAATCCTAAGCAAAAGGAGAAACAAAAAGCATAGGGCCCCTCCCATAATTATACCAGACTTTTATCCATTCATGCAGCCTGGCAAAGCAGGAAAGGAGGGACAGTGAGCATGTACCCTTCCTGAACCGTGGCATGTCCTATGCCCTCAACATGGGGAAAGTGCCTTGCCAGAGGGGCTTCCTGGCAAGGCACCATGTCCTCATGATGATGGGCACCAGGTCCCCTTCCCCACATCCCTGGCCCAGTGGATGTGGGGAGTCTGAGTGTGGGGGGAGGACTTATTGGAATCTGGAAGCCTCCTTTACGATAAGGATACTGTAAGTAAGGGGTACATTGTGCACCTGGTTACTCATTCACAAACAAATTGCAAAGTAAATAAACGCACACACACTGTAATATACAGTATATAATAAGTTCTTTATTAAAACCCACCATAAAAAAAGACCCTATGGCAAGTTTTCTCAATCAGGATTCCTACAGAGATTCCTAAGGGTTCCATGAACAATGACCAATTTCTGCCGCTCAGATACGTTTTCACTGACACCATTGATCTTTAAACTCTGTAAGGGGGAATTATTCCCAATGACCATAAGTGTAAGGAGCATTCTTCCCAATGACCATCACACTAATGTATCATGAGTTGTAGATATATATACGTTTTAGTAAGGGTTCTCTGAGACCAGAAAGTTATCTCAAAGGTTACTCTGTATTGAAAAGATTGAGAAAGGCTGCCCTATGGTGTAAAGCCATTGTCAATTACATCATCCAGGGATGTAGATCCCAATGACCCTCGTTGACCCTTTCCTACTGGCAGTCTCCCGTCTTAATTGACAAATCCCAGGCTGGAAGCTGAATGTAAGCAAAGGAGCCAAAGATGCTGGCTGATGTCATTGACTGGTCGTTCAGTGGGCGGATGGGGATGCATCATTGGATGCTAGGATGCAGATGGCCACCTGCATCCTAGCAACCATTAAGGGCACTGAGCTGGAATATGGTACACATTTAGTTGGGGTACTAATAATGCCATGAAATTAATGACTTCCTGCACAGCCAGAGCTTTGATTCAGCAGGCAGGCAAACAAGTCATTTAATTTGCCCCCTTGGTGAACAGCCAGAGATTGTAGTGTACGCTGTGTCACCACAAACTCAGACCTGACCCTTTTAATAACCCCATTTCACTCATTTTTGTCATAAGGATAAATAGGTAAAGTAGAATTCCAGCCTAACACTGACTATGTTTAAAAATGTTCCCACCCCCTCCTGCTATCTATGCTGCCTAATCCAGGTTGAACTAGATGGACTGGTGTTTTTATTCAACCTTACCAACTATATAACTATGTAACCTTGGTAAAAAAAAAAAAAAAGATCTCTATATGTACCTATTTTTAGTCCACTCCGGTCCGGTTACGTGATCTGCAGCATCATCTCCCCTTTGTTAGTCAGCGGCAGCTGCAGGGGAGAGGGGGGTGCAACGACAATGTCTGGGCCTTGAAGCCTATAGGTGATATCACTGCTTCTTGGAATTCCCAGCTGTTGTCGCGCACTCCATCCTCTCCCCTGCAGGTGGCACCGACTGACACAGAGGATCATGTGACTGGACCAGAGAAGACTAAAAATAGGTAAGTATATGTATCCTTTAAGGGGAGGGAACATTTTTAAACATAGTGTTAGGAAGGAATTCCACTTTAGGGGAGGGGTACTATGCACCCCATACTTATTCACATAAGGGGGCGGGATCTAATGGCCCCCTTGTTAAAGGGGGCTTCCTAATTCCTATAACCAGACCCCCTGATTCCAGACCCCCACAACCACAGCCCAGGGTTGTAGGGAAAAGGCCCTTGTTCCCATCAACATGGGTACAAGGTGCTTTGTTGAGGGCTTGTCCCCCCCTTTCCTGACCTGCCAGGCTGCATGCTCGGATAAGGGTCTGGTATGGATTTTGGGGGGGGGGCGCCTCACTCCATTTAAAAAAAACAAATTTGGTGTAGTGTTTCCCCTCAAATTCCATACCAGACGCTAAGGGCCTGGTATGTATTGGGGGGGAGGGGGGGCACACCATTTTTTTAATGATAAATTTGGCGTGAGGTTTCATTAATTCCAGAGCTCATTAAAGTCGCATTGGAAGTCGGATCCAAAGTCGGAGGGCAAAGTCGGATCAGAAGTCGTGCGACTTTCGTGTCGCACCAGTGTGAACATGGCCTAAAGGCTGAATCACCCCAGGGAGGTCGCATCCACAACAGAAACCTGGCAACATTTCCATTCTGTCTCTATAATATCCAAATGTACAAAAAACATAAAAGTTTTGGTGTAACTGAGATCTTGCTTCCATAAGTCCAAGCTAGACTTCACCCACCCAACGTACTGGACAGAGGAGAGGTTGGTGGGCACAGAATATTCACAAATTCAGCCTTTTGTGCAACAAAGATCAGTGGAGGAGTTTTCTCACTAACAATAATAACAGAAGGTACTTCATGGTGTCCATTTGTAGACATGACTTTTCCAAGTGGAACAGAGGCGATCAAGATAGAAAGTGAGGAGAAATCTAAATGAACAAAAAAAATAGTAGAAAACCTCCAGAAAAAAAAAATGTAATGCACCCCCCTGCAGGATTAAGTCATAATGTACTAATATGCACCACATACTAGCACATTATGACAGACTTACCTGTACACTGAGCCCTCCAGCGCAGTCCTGTCATGGTGCCTCAACACTGTCATTCTCACCTGGTCTCACCTTCCATGTTCGCAGGCTTCGGTTATATGAGTGGCCTGGGGGCCGCAATGACGTCACTTCTATGCGCACGCGCGTGGAAGCCCTTCAGAGCACATGTGTCTGTGACATCACCGGCTGCTTGTTGTGTGAAAATCTCCTAAATAGTGCAAGTTTAGGAGATATTCACTGTACCTACAGTACAGGAAAGTCTTTTTATAGGCTTACCTGCAGGTACAAGTCCAAAAGTGGACTTTACCTCCACTTTAACACACTGGGCTAGACGCTCAGAGAACAATATCTTACCAATGGGCACACTGACAACAGTACACTCTCATAGGGCTTCTAACCTTTCTTTAAAAGTGGTTGTATATCCCTGACAAAATATGAACTAAGCATATCCCTCTATAGTGTGTACTTGCCTCAATTCAGAGCACTAAGTGTCATTTCTGTCTGCTGCCTCCTTCCTCTGCTATCTGCATAAGTCACTTCTGACAAGTTTTTCTGACACCAAGAGATAAAAATGTGACAGGGGAGGGAGCTCTGGCACACAGACTGTGATTGACAGCCTCAGTTCTTTTCCTGTGTGCTGTGTGAAGGGGATGTGGCCCTTTCCTCCACTCAGCTCTCACTGAGCTCTGAACCCCTGCTTTCTGAAAAGTTTTGACAAGCTCTATAAATTTAGGACTGTAGAGAATAGAAGGCTTTAGATAAACGAGTACAACTTATATAGGAGGACTTGTTTCATCCCTATGTATTACCTTAGGCTAGTCTCTTCACTGGGTACATGGGAGGGTTTACAACCACTGTAAGGGGTGTTGTGATGAGCAGATGAGTAAATGCATCTATTTTACTAAAGCAGATAAATGCACTGCTTCAATATGAACTTGGAACAGTTTAATGATCAGCTTTGGGCTTTTGCCACCTGCTAGTTGTTACTTAACCTTGCAGTTTTCTGTGATGCACACCTGCCACAGTTAGGAGTACTTAATTAGACTGCTTGGCATGCAGTCAGTTCCTGAACAACTGGTAGTGCTGCCAGCTAATGCACTGGATTCAGATCTACCTGACATCCTTTGAAGGACTCTCTCCGTAATCAGGTGTTACATATAAAACCAGACACAAGTTAAAACCACAGATATGACCTCAACAGGGATGGAACTAAAATGTCACTGGTAAGCGAACCCTTTAGCTAGCATGTCTTTAATTGGCACCTGGTATCTGAACCTCTGTACAGGTTTCAGGCTCCCTCTTGAAGGAAGCTCAGAAAATATTAATACAACAGTATGAAGACCACGGGGGCAATGAATATTACAAATTTGTCTTTTCAATATTTCCTGAAGTTGTGCTTTAATTCAGAACCATGATATCCTAACCTGATTGATATCATAGTATCTGTGATTAAGTTTTTAAGTTCGACTTTCATGCTACAGCTCCGGAAGTTATGATTTAATCATACCTTGGAAGTGCATCTTTTAAATATTTCATTTGTTTTACTCCCAATCAAGCCAAAGTGTACAGCACCGGGTTAGTCTTTGCATACTAATCGCCTCCTCCTCCCCACGCTGCTTTATTTCACCATGTAGGTTATAATTCATTAATGCCGGGACGAGCATCTACCTGTTACACATTCCTTTGAAGAAGTTGAAGGTGCTTTTAAAATTTGAGTTTGATAGGTGGACAAAAATACTTTTTAGAAAAAATAACTTAGATTCTTACTAGCTGGTTTAAAACTCGCTGTAAGGTGCATAACTTCTCTAGGCCCCATTCACACCAAGCATCCCCTGAATGCACGATTTTGCACGCTTTTTCTCAGGTGACACCCATAGGGCAGCTCATTCACTTAAAGTGTAATTCCAGTCCAAACCTAACTAAGCTAAAATCTACTCCCACCCCTATTCTACGTCTATTCTATCTACCCTGTAAAAGGAAAGATGCCTATAATTCCGTTTTCTGAAGTTGCGCCGGTCCAGTCACATGATCGGGTCCCAGCGCCGACTTCAACGTAGAGGAGGAACAGCAGACAATGGCTGCCCCATCATAGTAAGCCTATCGGTGACATCATCACCCCGGCTTTGCAGCCATTGTTGCTGCTCTCTCCTCTACATTGAAACTGTCAGTGGCTGGACTGGAGCGACTTCAGAATAGGGAAGAATAGATGTATTTCCTTGACAGGGTAGATGGAATAGGATGGTAATACAGGAGGCTGGAATGCCATCTCTCTTGTTCTTTTTTAGCTATTACATTAAATCATTCTTCAATCTGAAGCAGTGCCATCTTAATAGCATCATGGGCCCACGGGCAAAGTAATGCACTGTAGCCCTTACTAGCCTAAATCAGGTGTCCCCATCAGTGCTCCCTTAAATCAGCTGCCCCCATCACAGTGCCCCCTTACATCAGGTGTCCCTGTCACAGTGTCTTCATACATCACATTTCCCCATCACAGTAATCCATACATCAGGTTCCCCCATCACAGTGTCGCACTGTGGCCCCTACCAGCCTTCATCAGGTGTCCCCATCAGTGTCCCCTTCTACAGGGTGTTCCCATCACAGTGCCCCCCTTACATCAGGTGTCCCCATCACAGTGTCCCCCTTTCATCAGGTGCCTCCATCACAGTGTCCCCATACATCACATTTCCCCATCACAGTGCCCCATACACCAGGTCCTTCCATCATAGGGTCCCCATCACAGTGTCCCCATCCATCAGAGTTGCACTGTGGCCTCTACCAGCCTACATCAGATGTTCCTATCAGTGTCCCCTTACATAGGGTGTCCCCGTCACAGTGCCCCCTTACATCAGATGTCCCCATCAGAGTGCCCCCTTACATCAGGTGTCCCCATTACACTGCCCCCTTAAATCAGGTGTCCCTATCATAGTGTCCCCATACATCATATTTCCCCATCACAATGTCTCCATCCATCAGAGTTGTACTGTGGCCTCTACCAGCCTACATCGGGTGTTCCCATCAGTGTCCCTTACATAGGGTTTCCCCATCACAGTGCCCCCTTACATCAGATGTCCCCATCAGAGTGCCCCCTTACATCAGGTGTCCCCATTACAGTGCCCCCTTACATCAGGTGCCCCCATCACAGTGTCCCCATACATAACATTTCCCCATCACAGTGCCCCATACACCAGGTCCTTCCATCATAGGGTCCCCATCACAGTGTCCCCATCCATCAGAGTTGCACTGTGGCCTCCACCAGCCTACATCAGATGTTCCCATCAGTGTCCCCTTACATAGGGTGTCCCCGTCACAGTGCCCCCTTACAACAGGTGTCCCCATCACAATGCCCCCATACATCACATTTCCCCATCACAGTGCCCCATACATCAAGTTCCCCTACCATAATGTCCCCACTACCGTGTCCCCATCACAGTGTCCCCATACATCACATTTCCCCATCACAGTGCCCCATACATCAGTTCCTCCCTTCATAGGGTTCCCATCACAGTGCCCCATACATCAGAGTTGCACTGTGGCCTCTACCAGCCAACATAAGGTGTTCCCATCAGTGTCCCTTACATAGGGTGTCCCCATCACAGTGCCCCCTAACATCAGGTGTCCCCATTACAGTGTCTCCAACCATCAGAATCGCACTGTGGCCTCTACCAGCCTATATCGGGTGTTCCCATCAGTGTCCCTTGCATAGGGTTTCTCCATTACAGTTAGAGCTGCCACCTCATCCCTTTAAAACCAACCACATATTAATTACACAGGTTCTGTGGCTGATTAAGGTGGTAATTAAACTCATTTGGTGCCTTATTTGCAATAAATTAGCTTCATAACCTGTGTAATTCATATGTGTTCAGGTTTAAAGGGATGAGGTGGCAACCCTAATCACAGTGCCCCCTTATATCAGGTGTCCCTATCACAGTGTGCCCATACATCACATTTCCCCATCACAGTGCCCCATACATCAGGTCATCCGATCATAGGATCCCCATCACAGTGTCCCCATCCATCAGAGTTGCACTGTGGCCTCTACCAGCCTACAAACGGTGTCCCCATCACAGTGCCCCCTTACATCAGGTGTCCCCATCACAGTGCCCCATACATCAGGTCCTCCCATCATAGGGACTCCATCACAGTGTCCCCATCCATCAGATTTGTACTGTGGCCTCTACCAGCCTACTTCAGATGTTCCTATCAGTGCCCCCTTACATCAGGTGTCACCATTACAGTGTCCCCATACATCACATTTCCCCATCTCAGTGCCCCATACATCAGAATTGCACTGTGGCCTTTACCAGCCTACATATGGTGTCCCCATCACAGTGCCCCCTTACATCAGGTGTCCCCATACATCACATTTCCCCATCACAGTGCCCCATACATCAAGTTCCCCCATCACAATGCCCCATACATCAGGTTCCCCTATCATAGTGTCCCCATTACAGTGTCCCCATCACAGTGTCCCCATACATCACATTTCCCCATCACAGTTCCCCATACATCAAGTTCCCCTATCATAGTGTCCCCATTACAGTGTCCCCATCCATCAGAGGTGTGCCCCCCCCCGTTTCATCCTTGTACTCACAGATCACAAATGCTGTTCCCACTTGCAATGAAGGTAGCTCCTCCTCCTGTGCTGAGAATGAGTTCTCAGTCTCAGTGCCAGCTCTCTTCCGCCCCCTTGCAGGATGAAGGAAAGAGCTGAATCCTCTCTCCAGCAGAAATCATGCACAGTTTATATATCTATCTATATACAGTGCCATGAAAAAGTAAGATGGAACACCTTTGGGATGAATTAGAGCGGAGACTGTGAGCCAGGCCTTCTCGTCCAACATCAGTGCCTGACCCCACAAATGCGCTTCAGGACGAATGGTCACACATTCCCATAGATACACTCCTAAACCTTGTGGACGGCCTTCCCAGAAGAGTTGAAGCTGTTATAGCTGCAAAGGCTGGGCCAACTCAATATTGAACCCTACGGACCAAGATGGGGTTGCCATTAAAGTTCATGTGTGTGTAAAGGCAGGCGTCCCAATACTTTTGGTAATACAGTGTATAAATATGGCCACATACAGGCTCTTCTGCTCTTCCTCTAGTAATTCATGGGTGGAATCTGTATTCCCAGCTCTTTTGATATTTCTTGAATTATGCGGTTTCATTACTTACGGCTCGGTTGATGATACTCCCACAAGAATAAACAGCATCCGCCATCCAGTGCTGGCACCCCGCCCTCCACCATATAATATCCCCTCATTTGTCAGTATATCACTAAGAGTACTCGGTAAGCGGGCCGTGACTTACGGGCTTGAAGTCAAACTCCAATCTGACTGGCGGTGCTTAAGTCAAACTCTCCTCTCTGAGTGAAATATGCTCGGACCCCGAGGATCCATTATTTCAAGTGCACAGCGGAAACTTCAATCGAGGAATTCACCGAAGGCCCATTCATTCTCACTTCCCTTCTTGTCCAATATATAATAAAAAATAGAAGAGGGCATCGGGAGCAAATGGGATCGCTCTGGCAATTAATCATGTCATTAGAGGTGGATCAAGAATAGCGGGATTTTTATTTTAAGCTGAACTCTAGGCAGAAAGGAAAAAACAAACAACGGTTCATTGAAGTATGTAGTGATAAAAATAACTGTTAAGTGTTTTTCTAATTCAGCACATGAATTTGATCTGGTTTAGCCTACTGCAGCCCTGGTACAGCAGAACTTGGATCGGGAGGGGGAGAAGCAGCACAAGGAACTAGTAAGTTGTGCTGCAGTAAAACAAAAAAATGGAACTGCAAATATGCAGCTGCATGTACGTTGTTGGACCTTCGGTGGTTACACCAGGATGATGTCTGCAGCTGATCAACCGACCAACCGGACCCCCCCTCGCCCCGGGTGGTACTCACGTGGTTGAGCTCTGTGTTGGCACTGATGAAGAGCACTGACCAAACAAACCACCGGACCAACCCCCCAAGGTAGGTACTAGGGCTCTGTGTTGGTGCCAATGCAGAGCACTGAGAGATTGCTCTGATGACGGTGACCATCTCCTGGATCTCCCCATACATCCTCCCCCCTGCCCGGTCAAAACAGTCGCTTCTCCTCTCGGCAAATCCAGTCCCAGGACCCGCTTCCTAATTGGCCAGGAGGAGAAGAAGGAAGACAATAGCAAATATTAATTTGTTATTGTCACACAACTTGGGTGGGCTCAGGGCGCAGAGCTCTACGTCCCAAGCCCACCCTTTTTTGAAGCCAATTAGAGCCTCAGGCCCCCGATGCTGTCATTTATGACGAAACTAGTAGGGCGGAGTCTATGTCCAACTATACCACGTCAGTTTGATCGTGATCTGCAGATTTAAACTTAGGGACTTTTATCCATGTGTTACACTCTATTGGACTAGTGAAAACTTTCAGCAATGTTTTTTCAATAAAACCACCATGGTTTTATACTATGTGGTGATTCTCTCTTTTCATTAGATAATATCCATCAGAAGGATTGAAAAAAACAGCACGGTTGCCAGCAACATTATCCTCTTTCATACCCAGTGGATGGATCCTTCATGATGTGTGAATCCATGTCAGACTAGACTCCCAAATGTGGAGTCCAGATATCCGGTAAGGGCACATCTTGTATTATCATGGTGAAAGGTGCACTTGGGTGTATGGTCGTTCATCATGCTTTGGACACGATTGCAAAAATTTCATCACATACTGTACTTTTTATGGACACTTTCATGGACTGACCATTGTCATTTATATTTGTTTGCACTTCATTATCCTTACAATCCTTACGAATCGGGTTTCAGTTACCAAAACCGCAGTGTTTATCCTCATGACACATCACAAGAAGCACCCTCATGGCTAACAGAGGACAGAATTAGAGATAGATTTGGAAAACTTAACATTAATAAATCACCAGGACCAGGTGGCTTGCACCCGAGGGGCCTTAGGGAACTCAGTCAAGTAATTGCCAGACCATTGTTCCTAATTTTTACTGACAGCCTACTATCGGGAATGGTACCAGCTGATTGGAGAAAAGCCAATGTAGCACCAATATTTAAAAAAGGGCCAAAATACATCCCTTAGCATTACAGACCAGTTAGCCTAACATCAATAGTATGCAAGCTCCTGGAGGGGATGATAAGGGACTATATACAAGATTTTAGTAAAGAAAACGGGTATCATTAACAGTAATCAGCATGGATTCATTAAGAATCGTTCTTGCCAATTCAATCTATTAACCTTCTTTGAGGAGGTGAGTTGCCATCTAGATAAAGGAAGGCCAGTAGACGTGGTGTATCTGGATTTTGCAAAAGCATTTGACACAGTTCCCCATAAATGTTTTCTGTACAAAATAAGGTCCGTTGGCATGGACCATAGGGTGAGTACATGGATTGAAAACTGGCTACAATGACGAGTTCAGAGGGTGGTGATAAATGGGGAGTACTCAGAATGGTCAGGGGTGGGTAGTGGGGTCCCCCAGGGTTCTGTGCTGAGACCAATCCTATTTAATCTGTTCATAAACGACCTGGAGGATGGGATAAACAGTTCAATCTCTGTATTTGCAGACGATACTAAGCTAAGCAGGACAATAACTTCTCCGCAGGATGTGGAAACCTTGCAAGAAGACCTGAACAAGTTAATGGGGAGGGCAACTACATGGCAAATGAGGTTTAATGTGGAAAAAGGTAAAATAATGCATTTGGGTGGCAAATATATGAATGCAATCTATACACTGGGGGGAGAACCTCTGGGGGAATCTAGGATGGAAAAGGACCTGGGGGTCCTAGTAGATGATAGGCTCAGCAATGCCATGCAATGCTAAGCTACTGCTAACAAAGCAAACAGAATATTGGCATTAAAAAGGTGATTCATTCCAGAGGTAAAATTATAATTCTCCCGCTCTACAAGACTCTGGTCCAGCCGCACCTGGAGTATGCTGTCCAGTTCTGGGCACCAGTCCTCAGGAAGGATATACTGGAAATGGAGCGAGTACAAAGAAGGGCAACAAAGCTAATAAAGGGTCTGGAGGATATTAGTTATGAGGAAAGGTTGCGAGCATTGAACTTATTCTCTCTGGAGAAGAGACGCTTGAGAGGGGATATGATTTCAATTTATAAATACCGTACTGGTGACCCCACAATAGGAATAAAACTTTTTCGTGAAAGGGAGTTTAACAAGACACGTGGCCATTCATTAAAATTAGAAGAAAGGAGACTTAAACTACGTAGAGGGTTCTTTACTGTAGTGGCAAGCATGTGGAATTCCCTTCCACAGGCGGTGGTCTCAGTGGGGAGCATTGATAGTTTCAAGAAACTATTAGATAAGCACCTAAACGACCACAACATACAGAGATATACAATGTAATACTGACATATAATCACACATAGGTTGGACTTGATGGACTTGTGTCATTTTTTCAACCTCACCTTCTGTATAACTGTGTAATTGTTGGGTTTTTATGTTTTTACACAAATTGTTCTGTTGTGTGATTGCCAGCTGCTTTTTTGGTCACTTATTATTACTCCCACCTGCGCAATATCAACATCCCATTTACTCTAATCATGTGCTACAAAAAAGAAAAAACCCCATTGAAATCAATGTGTCTGGCGCCCTGCTTGTAGATTAGGGGCCGTGTGCATGGATTAGCGGGGGGTGGCGCCCCTGTGCCCCAAATGGAGGGGCTGCCACTGCTTGGAACCCATCAGCGCCATTATTTTTTAAATTGAAAGCATTCAGAAAGAACGATCTTGGTGTTTTTGAATGCTTTTAAATGCAGAGGAGGAATTTGGGTTGTTATAGACTCCAGATCTCTCCATAAAGAGGACCTGTTACTGTTACATGCCTATTGCTGTCACAAGGATGTTTACATTCCTTGCGACGGCAATAAAAGTGATTAAAAACAAGAAATAAATAAAGCAACAGTGTAACAAAAAAAAATAATAATAAAAAAAAAGTGGCCCTGTCCCCCTGTGCTTGCACACAAAGGCAAATGCACGCTTTGGTCCCGCACGCAAACAGCAATTGCCCCACACATGTGAGGTATCACCGCGAATGTCAAATCATGGGCTGTAATTCTAGCACCAGACTTCCTCTGTAATCTAAGGTTGTAACCTGTAAAGGCTTTAAAATAATCGTCTATGGATAGTAAAATTTACATAGTTTGTCTACGTTGCACAGGCAATTTTAAAGCTTGACATGTTTGTTATCTATTTACTCAGCGTAGCTTGATCTTTTATATTTTATAAACAAATTGGGTTATGTATTGTGTTTTTTTTGTTAACACCTTAAAAAAAAGTGTATTTTTCCCCCAAAAATTGCATTTTAAAAATCGCTGCGCAAATACCGTGTCACATAGAATTTTACAAAACCCACCAATTTATTCTCTAAGCTTCTGCTTTAATATATATATATATATATATATATATATATATATATAATGTTTGGTGGTTCTATTTAAATTTTCTAGCAAAAATACTGGTTGTTACATGTGAACAAAAAGTACCAGAAAAGACCTGGACTGGAAGTAGTTAAACAGATCCATTTCAATAAAAACCTAGAAATTATATCTATAGGTAATATGTGAAAATACACTATATTGTCTACTTAGTCCGTAGGGTTCAATATTAAGTTGGCCCACCCTTTGCAGCTATAACAGCTTCAACTCTTCTGGGAAGAGTTTAGCCTACTGACTTTATGCTAAGGATTTAGCTTTAAAAGTTTAAAATGTTTATTTTAATACTTTTAGTTTTACAAAGTAATATCTAGTTTTGTCAGTTAACGCTGAACCTTTGTCTCTTTTTCCACTCTGGCCACTAGAGGGAGTTTTTATGCTGGATGAGCTAGAGTTTATTATGCTTAGTATATGTGCAATACCACTTTCCGCCTCAACAGGGCCAATATGTGTATATGGAGCATTTGGTTCGCCTACCTACTACCTAAATGTTATGAAATGTTATGTGGTTTTACTACTATTTCGAGAGCGCAAGCGTTCAGATTCACACCATCGCAATGTGGAAGGCATCATATGTAATTAACATTGGCTTTCCCTTGTCAAATTTGCGAGGCCCGGGGTTTCTAATATGGGGCCGGCCCATGCCCCGTATGTTACATCCACTTAATGGAGGGAGGGGAGGAACCTACACGACTGCTCTCCACAAATAGACATTGAGTGCACTAAGACGGCACCGCTTCAGAAGACGTTCATTACGAAACACGCGTAGGGCGGGGTCACGTACACGGCGTCACTTCCGGGCCTGAGAGGAAATCGCTTTCCGACATTGCATACAGACCCTGTTTTTTTCTTGAATATTCAGTTTTTTAGTTTTGAGATGACATCTTACCATGGATGGGAGATGGTTATGTTATTTTAACTATATTTTTTAATAAACTTAAAACTTTTTGATACTACACTATTGGAGCCCTTATCTTTTCCATATGAGGAAGATTTGTGAGTTTTTTTGGTCACACCTGTGCAGGGATAGACATGTACACATACGATTTCTGTTAAGTTATCACACATATATTATTATAGTATATTATTCACTTAGTTTGGATGGAACCGTGAAGACTTCCTTGCCACATTTGCGCAGGGAGGGCCACGAATACACAGGATTTTATCTATATACTCCACCTGTAGCACTTAGCACTTTATAAAAGGTTTTTCACTTTATGTTATCCTGCAGACGGCTTTACATTCTTGAATCCATTACATCCTCTAGCTTAAACCTAAGTAAGGTAAATAGAGTTTATGTCAGAGAGATTGGTTTCATACATATCTATCGAGCTCAGGTAGCGCCACCCACCCCATTTACTGACTCACTTTATATTCTGGACCCCCCTTTTTTTTGGGGGAGTTCTTTTTTTGGGGAGGCAGCAACCTAGCCACTATCCTAAGCGCAGGGTACTCTATATTCGTTACTTCTGGGAAGGCCGTCCACAAGGTTTAGGAGGGTGTCTATGGGAATGTTTGACCATTCTTCCAGAAGAGCATTTGTGAGGTCAGGCACTGAGGTCGGATGAGAAGGCCTGGCTCCCAGACTCCGCTCTAATTCATCCCAAAGGTGTTCTATCGGGTTGAGGTCAAGACTCTGTGCAGGTCAGTCAAGTTTCTCCACCCCAAACTCGCCCATCCATGTCTTTATGGACCTTGCTTTGTGCACTGGTCCAAATCATTTGGAGGATGGGGGATTATGATGTGGGTTTTTTTTTCAGGGGTTGGCCTTGGCCCCTTAGTTCCAGTGAAGGGAATGCTTAAGGCATCAGCATACCAAGACATTTAGGACAATTTAATTCTCCCAACTTTGAGGGAACAGTTTGGGGATGGCCCCTTCCTGTTCCAACATGACTGCGCACCAGTGCACAAAGCAAGGTCCATAAAGACAATAATGAGCGAGTTTGGGTTGGAGGAACTTGACTGGCCTGCACAGTGTCCTGACCTCAACCGATAGAACACCCTTGGAATTAATTAGAGCGGAGACTGTGAGCCAGGCCTTCTCATCCAACATCATTGCCAGACCTCACAAATACGCTTCTGGAAGAATGGTCAAACATTCCCATAGACACACTCCTAAACAGCCATCCCAGAAGAGTTGAAGCTGTTATAGCTGCAAAGGGTGGGCCAACTCAATATTGAACCCTATGGACCAAGACTGGGATGCCATTAAAGTTCATGTGCGTGTAAAGGCAGGAGTCCCAATCCTTTTGACAATATAGTGTATGATCAGAAAACTTACAGTGCAATCAATAATAAACAATATACAAATATATCTAGAATTCATATGGTGGGAAAAGTCCAATTACATCAAAAATCTAATTAAAGTGTCTTCTGTGCAAAAAACATGTACATGCAGTGCAAATTCATCAAAAGTCCAAATTCATCAAAATAAAAGTGTCTCTATGCAAAAATAAAAAATAAAACAATGAATCAGTGTCCATATTAGAATCCCCTCCATGCTTCTGCCACACCGCCTCTCTATTGCCTTAGCACAATAATTACTTACCAGCAATCCTTTCAGTCCATTATAAATCATAAACAGTGTCCAGACAAAATCATAAAGAACAACACCAATCGGTTCTCTGTATCTCTGACATATAATACAACCACTGATGTCCTCTTATTTACCGCCAGATCATCTCTAGCACATAAAGGGTAAAATCAGTGAACTCACCTTACACATCTGAGACCATATATATGAAAAAAATAATGTTGTATATAATATATAGAGAGAGAGAGAGAGAGAGAGAGAGAGAGAGAGAGAGAGAGAGAGAGTTATATATATAGATATATATAGATATATATAGATATATCTATATATATCTATATATATAGATATATATAGTGATTCAGTAGTGAGACAGAAGAGCATGGGGATATGGCGGTCGAGCAGATTTGCAGGAAGTACTGTGGTGGAAGGGATGAGAAGGGGGGTTCACTGTTGGGGTCAATGAGAAGGGGGTTCACTGTTGGGGACGATGAGAAGGGGGGTTCAGTGTTGGGGTCAATGAGAAGGGGGTTCACTGTTGGGGACGATGAGAAGGGGGGTTCAGTGGTGGGACAGAAGAGCAAGGGGGTACAGAAGTGGGGCAGATGTGAAAGGAAGTGCATTGGTGGGACAGATGAGCAGGGGGTTTCAATGGTTGGGCAGAAGAGCAGGGTGTACAGAGGTGGGGCAGATGTACAGGAGGTTACAGTGGCGGGGAAGAGGAGAAAGGAGGTACATTGGTGGGACAGAGGAGGGTGGGGTACAGAGGTGGGGCATATGTGCAGAGGGGTGCAGAGGAGAAAGGAGGTACAGAGGTGGATCACATGAGCAGGGGGTTACAGTGGTGGGGCAGAAGATCAGGGGGAACAGAGGTGGGACAGATGTGCAGGAGGTACAGTGGTGGGGCAGATAAGCAGATAAGTTTAGTGTTAGGACAGATGAGAAGATGGTTCAGCTGTGAGACAGAAGAGCTTGGGGGTACGGCAGTTGAGCAGATGTGCAGGGAGGTACAGTGGTGGGGCAAATGAGAAAGGGGGAACATTGGTGGGGCAGATAAGCAAGGGGTTACAGTGGCGGGGCAGAAAAACAGGGGGGTACAGTGGTGGGGCAGATGTACAGGGGGTTACAGTGGTGGGACAGATGAGCAGGGGGGTACATTGGTGGGGCAGATGTGCAGGGTAGTACAGTGGTGGGGCAGATGTGCAGGGGGTTACAGTGGTGGGGCAGATGAGAAAGGGGGGTACATTGGGGGGCAGATGAGAAAGGGGGTACATTGGCGGGGCAGATGAGCATGGGGTTACAGTGGTTTGGCAGATAAAAAAGGGGGTTCATTGGCGGGGCAGATGAGCAGGGTAGTACAGTGGTGGAGCAGATGTGCAGGGGGTTACAGTGGTGGGGCAGATGACAAAGGGGGTACATTGGTGGAGCATATGAGCAGAGGGTTACAGTGGTGGGGCATATGAGAAAGGGGGTACATTGGTATTTTAAGCATTTACTTTATAAAAAATCCTTTTCGTGGTTGAGAGTGAGAAGTTGACGTTTTTTGTTATAAAATAGGCACGATCAATTTCTTTGAAAACATTTTTCGGCACACTGTGCTCAATAGGTTGCCTACCCCTGGTGTATGCTATCCAACATTTAGAAGAAACATTTGGCTTTAGATATATTTTAAAGACAGTCCTCATGGATTTGGTTCCATTGCACAACCAAATTTTCATTTAGTGAATACATTTCAGTTTTCAATGTAAAACTCAAAGTGCTTGAGATACAAAAAGAAACAATGTTTCTTTTTACCTTAGTGTTTCAGCTAACAACCTTGTTGATAAACATTGCCCAGGTGTTTTTCTTTTACAAGCTCCTATTGACAGACTTCTTTAACACTTCAGCTGTCAACAGGGGAACCCCACTGACAGCTGAATGAGTCATACGTTGTTATGACGTTCTCGGCTTCCCGGCCGTCTAGGGGGAGCGCGCGCCGCCACGTCACTCGGGAGCCCATGCGCGTGCCCGGCGGCCGTGATGTCCACCGTGTACCCGCGATTACTTGTCACAGAGCAGGGGTAAACACACAGATCCACGTTCTGTCAGGAGAGAGCAGAGCGATCGTGTGTTCCTTGTATATAGGGACACCCGATCTGTCTCCTCCCCCATTCAGTCCCCTCCCCCCACAGTTAGAATCACTCCCCCAGGTAACACATTTAACCCCTTGATTGCCCCCTAGTGTTAACCCCTTCCCTGCCAGTGACATTTTCACAGTGATCAGTGCATATTTACAGCACTGATCGCTGTATAATTGTCAATGGTCCCAAAATAGTGTCAAAAGTGTCCGATGTGTCCACTGCAATATCACAGTCCTGACAAAAATTGCAGATCGCTGCCATTACTAGTAAAAAAAAAATAATAATAATAAAAATGCCTTAAATCTATCTTCTATTTTGTAGGCACTATAATTTTTGCACAAACCAATCAATATTCGCTTATTGTGATTTTTTTTTTTTTTTTTACCAAAAATATGTCGAAGAATACATATCGGCCTAAACTGAGGAAAAAATTGTTTTTAATTTTTAAAAATTGGGATATTTATTATAGCAAAAAGTAAAAAATATTGTGTTTTTTTCAAAATTGTCGCTCTTTTTTTGTTTATAGCGCAAAAAATAAAGACCGCAGAGGTGATCAAATAGCACCAAAAGAAAGCTCTATTTGTGGGGAAAAAATGCTCAAAATTTCATATTGGTACAGTGTTGTATGACTGTCATTCAAAATGTTACAGCGCTGAAAGCTGAAAATTGGTCTGGGCAGGAAGGGGGTGAAGATGCCCTGTACTAAAGTGGTTAAAGACGTGGCGGCCCCGATCCTTAACAACTCAAAATTGCCGGCTTTTATTTATTTTTTTACATTTCAGCTGCCAGTGAGGGAATCCCGCTGACAGCTGAAAGAATCGAGCCTGAAAGTATTGGTTTCAGGTATCAGTGCATTTGCATGACTACCAATACTTCTGCAAATCCTTATTATTGGCACCGATCAGTGCAACCCTACTTATAAGAGCCCCCCCCCCTTTTAACATTGTCTAACAATGCATTCCCTTTTTGTCAATTACTTTTTTTAAAGTTTCATTATAGAGACGTTAACAGATAGTGGTTTTGGTGCACTAGTATAGAGTCGACCGATGCCCTTATGTATAAAGCTTTTGTGTATAGAATTCAGCAGGAAAAGTGCAAAGTCCCTCAAATTGAAACTCCAGGGTGAATTCTTACTGATCTCCAAACATTCTGTGTAGCACCTCTATGAGACTGAAGAATCTCTAGGTGTACAAATAAAAATAGCGGAGGGCGCAATTTGAGTGTAGCAAGTAAGGTACCTTTACCAGAACCTGCGTATCAATGCGAATCAGTGCGTATCACTGTGTACTCTACCGACCTCACTATCTACTCTCCGTGTCCTGATTACACCAGCATTTGGATTTTACCAACAAAATCACTGCCAAACTGGGAATTTTGGGACAGGTGTCACACCTACCCCTAGAGTTGATGGTCAGACACTATAGCTGGCTCCTTGTTCTTCACCCACTTGTTGACCGCATCACTTATGCGGAAATTCCGATGGAAAATGTACGATGGAGCCTACACACGATCGGATTTTCCAATGGAAAATGTTCGATCGGAGCTTGTTTTCAGAAATTCCGACCGTGTGTAGGCTCCATCGGACATTTTCCATCGGAATTTCCGTCACACAAAATTTGAGATCTGGATCTCAAATTTTCCGACAATAAAATCCGTTGTCGGAAATTCCGATCGTGTGTACACAATTCCGACGCACATGCTCGGAATCAAGCAGAAGAGCCACACTGGCTATTGAACTTCATTTTTCTCGGCTCGTCGTACGTGTTGTACGTCACCGCGTTCTTGACAATCGAAATTTCCGACAAGATTTGTGTGACCGTGTGTATGCAAGACAAGCTTGAGCCAACATCCGTCGGAAAAAAAACATGGATTTTGTTGTCGGAAAATCCTATCGTGTGTACGGGGCATTAGAGGGACAGCGGCAAGGAGGCTCTCCTGTGCTGGATCATGTACCTAGTATATGATAGACATGTGCGGTTCGTTTTGTACGAATCGAAAATTCGGACAAATTTCCGAAAATTCGTACATTCGGAAGCATCCGAAATACCAATTTTTTTGCTTCCGAATTGTATATGAAATACAAAATTTCGTTGACGAATTTCGGATCCAAATTCCGTTACAATGGAAACGTGACTGGTGTTTTGTTGACCAATCAGAGGTTTTCTTCTGCTGCTGAGTGAGGGTTGGGAAAATTACCTTTTTTAATAGGGGAGTGGGAGACTGGTACTGGTAGTCGATGGGAGATTCAGAATCGGACAAAATAAGAATGTTCGTTAATATCGTTTTATTATTGTCATAATAATTACGAATATTTGTTAAAAACCCAGGAAGTCAGTACAGCACAGGGATGGTGGGAGCCCCTCATAATGAGCACAGCAGGGGTACAGCCCCAAGAGGAAGTCAGCACAGCACAGGGATGGTGGGAGCCCCTAATAATGAGCATAATGAGTCAACGACTGCCATATTGAGAAAGGTACTCTTTGCTTTTTAAATTCATCATAACGAACGTTCGTAATTGTTATGAAAAGTTAACCTAACGAAAATTCGTATTTCGTACGAATCCAAATTGAATTTCGGACACGAATTACGAAATACGAATTAACTGCTAATACGAAACGGAACGAAACAAAACAAATTTATTGACGGTGCACATGTGCTGGATACTAAGCTAAGCAGGGCAATAACTTCTCCGCAGGATGTGGAAACCTTGCAAAAAGATCTGAACAAATTAATGGGGTGGGCAACTACATGGCAAATGAGGTTTAATGTAGAAAAATGTAAAATAATGCATTTGGGTGGCAAAAATCTGAATGCAATCTATACACTGGGGGGAGAACCTCTGGGGGAATCTAGGATGGAAAAGGACCTGGGGGTCCTAGTAGATGATAGGCTCAGCAATGGCATGCAATGCCAAGCTGCTGCTAACAAAGCAAACAGAATATTGGCATTAAAAAGGGGATCAACTCCAGAGATAAAACGATAATTCTCCCGCTCTACAAGACTCTGGTCCGGCTGCACATGGAGTATGCTGTCCAGTTCTGGGCACCAGTCCTCAGGAAGGATGTACTGGAAATGGAGCGAGTACAAAGAAGGGCAACAAAGCTAATAAAGGGTCTGGAGGATCTTAGTTATGAGGAAAGGTTGCGAGCACTAAACTTATTCTCTCTGGAGAAGAGACGCTTGAGAGGGGATATGATTTCAATATACAAATACCGTACTGGCGACCCCACAATAGGGATAAAACTTTTTCGCAGGAGAGAGTTTAATAAGACTCGTGGCCATTCATAAAAATTAGAAGAAAAGAGGTTTAACCTTAAACTATGTAGAGGGTTCTTTACTGTAAGAGCGGCAAGGATGTGGAATTCCCTTCCACAGGTGGTGGTCTCAGCGGGGAGCATCGACAGTTTCAAGAAACTATTAGATAAGCACCTGAACGACCGCAACATACAGGGATATACAATGTAATACTGACATATAATCCCACATAGGTTGGACTTATGTCTTTTTTCAACCTCACCTACTATGTAATTATGTAACATATCTAGTATATGATGTGGCACTTCCAGGTACAGTAGGGGGCGCACTAGGCTTAGGGGGAGCAAGGAATTCAGTTTGAGCACCACTCTTCCTTCTCATTATTTTATAGAACATGCATCCCCCCTGTAAGTCTGATTTGAGCTTTCAGCAGGTGTGTGGCCCTTCAACAAAAGAACTATTCCAAGCATTGCAAAATAATTGGTGGCTTTTAAAGTTATGTGCTGTATAAGTAGAACAGTTTTTGGCTTGGCTTTCACCTAAAAATTCTGATGCTAAAAGGTGCCTTCTATTGGTGGAATATTGGTTAGTATTCTTTTGTCCTGCTTGTTGTTTTACTGGTAAGTGTCTTTATTGGGCTTTCTACATGATGAGGATTTTAGAACGTGAGAACAGAGCGGTGCTTTTCACACGAGTGACAATAAAATTCAATATGACGACTCGGATTACAGGCAAGTAATGGAGCAGAACTACAGCAGAGAGATAATGTATTTCCTCTGTGGCTGCCTCCATAGACAGCTGCTGGTAAAATGAGCCTGAAAAATTGCAAAATTGCTGAAAATAAACAGTAAACAAACTCCCGATTAGACTGCAAAACAACCAGCATAGTGACAATCACAATGTGTCAGAAAATCCATCATACAAGAAAGCACAACGGTAAATACAGAGCAAAGGAAGTTGTACTGCTGATGGTACAATGGTTTCCTCTTACAGTATCTAATGTCAAAAAAATTGGAGGTATAATGGATCTGCTAGTGGGGGGGCCAACATCCCTCTATTCAATAAGAATATGGTTTTCCTCTTATGCCCTGTACACACGGTCGGACTTTGTTCGGACATTCCGACAACAAAATCCTAGGATTTTTTCCGACGGATGTTGGCTCAAACTTGTTTTGTCTACACACGGTCGCACAAAGTTGTCGGAAAATCCGATCATTCTAAACGCGGTGACGTAAAACACGTACGTCGGGACTATAAACGGGGCAGTGGCCAATAGCTTTCATCTCTTTATTTATTCCGAGCATGCGTAGCACTTTGTCCATTGGATTTGTGTACACACGATCGGAATTTCCGACAACGGACTTTGTTGTCGGAAAATTTTATCTCCTGCTCTCAAACTTTGTGTGTCGGAAAATCCGATGGAAAATGTCTGATGGAGCCCACACACGGTCGGAATTTCCGACAACACGCTCCAATCGGACATTTTCCATCGGAAAATCCGACCGTGTGTACGGGGCATTAGGGTGGGACTTTAAAGGCACAGATTGTGAGACAGTAATTAAAATTGAAAATGTAATAGTAACAAAGATTATTCACATACAAGTATATAAAAAAGTTCAAATATTTAGAAAAGCGTCGAGCAACATAAATATAGTTGACATGTCATAGACCAGCCCTCAAATTTTGCACTCGCCTACTCGCATTTTGCGAGTGGAAATTGAGGGCTTGCACGCTGGGCTGCCTGGGAGTGGGGGGGGGCGAGCACCGCTGGCGGGCGGGGTTGATCGGGAGCCATTCTCCCAGTGATTGCCCCGGTGGAAGAGCATGGAGGAAGAGGAGAGCCACGGGATCACCGAGCGGTATAGCACGCTGTTACAGCTTACATGAAATTGCCTCCGCTCGGCTTGGTGTCACACACAGCCCCGCCTCCTCCTAACCCCGCGCCTGTGATAGACAGAATGTGGCTCCAATGCTGGGATGTATCCTGTCTATCACAGGCGCAGGGTTAGGAGAAGGTGGGGCTGTGTGTGGCGGCGAGCAAAACGGAGGCAATTTCATGTAAGCTGTAACAGCGTGCTATTCGCGCTCTGTTATCCAGTGGCTCTCCTTTTCCTCTGCCCTGGCGAGGCTGTAATGTTAGGCACAGTAAATCTGCAATGGGGGCACAGTGGGGCTGCAATGGGAGCACAGTGAGGCTGCCATTTTGGGCACAGTGAGGCAGCAATGTTGGGCACAGTGAAGCTGCAATGTTGGGCACAGTGAAGCTGCAATGGGGGCACGGTGAGGCTGCAATTTTGGCACGGTGAGGCTGCAAGGGGCACAGTGAGGCTGCAATGAGGGCACAGTGAGGCTGCAATGAGGGCACAGTGAGGCTGCAATGGGCACAGTGGGGCTGCAATGGGGGCACAGTGAGGCTGCAATGTTGGGTACAGTGAGGCTGAAATGTTGGCACAGTGAGGCTGCAATGTTGGGCACAGTGAGGCTGCAATGTTGGCACGGTGAGGCTGCAAGGGGCACAGTGAGGCTGTAATGAGGGACAGTGAGGCTGCAATGAGGGCACAGTGAGGCTACAAGGGGCACAGTGAGGCTGCAATGGGGGCACAGTGAGGCTGCAATGTTGGGCACAGTGAGGCTGCAATGTTGGGCACAGTGAGGCTGCAATGTTGGGCACAGTGAGGCTGCAATGGGGGCATGGTGAGGCTGCAATGGGGGCACAGTGAGGCTGTAATGAGGGCACAGTGAGGCTACAAGGGGCACAGTGAGGCTGCAATGGGGGCACAGTGAGGCTGCAATGTTGGGCACAGTGAGGCTAAAATGTTGGGCACAGTGAGGCTGAAATGTTGGGCACAGTGAGGCTGAAATGTTGGCACAGTGAGGCTGCAATGTTGGGTACGGTGAGGCTGCAATGGTGGGCACGGTGAGGCTGCAATGATGGGCACGGTGAGGCTGCAATGATGGGCACGGTGAGGCTGAAATAATGGGCACAGTTCAAAGTTGTTGTTAATATTTATTTTTGTAACCTAATTCTGCATAAAACATTTAAGTGTCATTTCATGGGTAAATTTATAAGGGCGTGATTAGGGGCAAATATACGGGCGGGGCAAAGTAGGGGCCGGGCAGGGCAACTGATGGCGAGTAACCCTTGAGGCCTGGCTAGTAGCTCAGGACTTGAAATGTTGAGCCCTGTCATAGACACAGTTCGTATGCACAATTAATATGATTGCAAGCGCTATTCCTACGCGTTACGGAGTAGCTTTGACTCCTTCTTCAGGGATAGTCCATTATGCAATAAAGTACAATTTTATAATCTAGAAAAAATAGAAATATATATTATACATCTGTCAAGCATAAAATGGCAATATAGCAGGGGGAAGGGCATCTCTAGTTGTTGGAGTACTCACATACCTATGACACAATGTAAGAGGCCAAAGAGCCGTGCTGAGATTGGCCAGGATGAATGTTAAAAGATAGAATGCAGAAAAGAAACAGCCAGGGAAAGTCTGATCGGTGCAGATGTGTCGCGGAAACCACATACATGCAATCCGGGACCCGATGGCGTCACTGCAGATGGAAAACGGTATATTTGATAGTATGCTGTATATCAAGTTTGAATTAAAGTGATTGTAAAGCTTAGTTTATTTAAAAAAAAAAAAACATATCATACGTACCTCCACTGTGCAGCTCGTTTTGTAGAGTGGCCCAGAACCTCATCTTCTGGGGTCCCTCGGCGGCTCTCGTGGCTCCTCCCCGCATCAGATAATCCCCTAGGAGAAGGGCTCTCCCGGGGGAGTTACCTTGTGGGCGTGCTCCCGAGTCCATCACTCGGCGTCCATAGCCACTGAATGTATGACTTGGCCCCACCCCCCAGACACCCGCGTCATCTGATTTGATTGACAGCAGCGGGAGCCAATGGCTGCGCTGTTATCAATCTATCCAATCAAGAGCCCGGGCAGAGGAAGAGCGCGTCCCCGCGAGATGAAGTACCAGGTCTCAGGTAAGTAAAATGAGGGGGGGGGGGCTGGGGAGGCAGGTCACTGCCAGAAGTTTTTTCACCTAATGCATAGGATGCATTAAGGTGAAATAACACAAGGGTTTACAACCCCTTTAAATGTGCAAATGCGACACCAAAGACAGGGTCCAATCAAATACAGCATTGCATATGACCAGAGCATAAATGTCCCTTAGAGTATGCTGTGTTTTCTATATTATATGCTGAATGCGTAGTTGTCTTTCAAGCAGTTTGAAACGCAGTATATCTAGTCTGAGCCTGAAGAGTTCACAAGGAGAGATCTAAATAGAGAAGTTTTATTTTATGACACATTTGACGGGTCAAGAAAGGCTGCGATTCATCTAATCAAAATTAATGTATCTGATATAAACACATATGCATTTTATAAAGTTCAAGGACCACGCACCTGTGGTCCTGTGAGCTTCAGGTGTGGTTCCTGAACAATACAGAGGTACTGGTTGATGCCAGAGCATCATAGAGGTCCTGTCACTATGTCACTCTTTTTATAGGCAGCGGACAATGGCCATCTATTATATAGGGCCATTAATTGGACCAATAGATCCACCCCCAGATCAATTGGAGACTCACTCCAAGTGTGGAGATAGGAGTCTCTCCGTTAACGCCAGCCTGGTGGGTCCCCTAAGTGAGCAGCACACAGCATCACCTCATGTCCACATCCAAGGTGGTGGCACTGGAGAAGTGACATCATGCGTCGCGCTCCCACTGACAAGCGTGCGCGGTGACATCCATCCATTATGACAGCAGGAGGGAGGAGATGGGATACGGCAATGGGCTGTGCCTCGCAGAGGAGGCGCAGCGCATTCACGATGCGCCTGCGCTGCTCCTCGATGTAGTTAGCGCGGGGGGGTGTGGGTGTGGATGGAGCAAGGAGAGAGGGGCAATCATGTTGCCATTCCGCAAAGCCCTAATACCGCAAGAGATTGCCGAGCAGTTAGGGGATCGGTGGGCAGGCCGAGGCCCGATCCAACCGACCCGTGAACCCCAACGGACCACGCGTGTTGGGCATGCATGAAGTAGGAACGCTAAACTGCCAACCGATCAAATGTGAAAAAAGGAGAAGGGAGAAGAAAAAAGTGTAACCGGGGGAAGGGGGGGGGGGGCGGTATCTAATGTGAAAAGATCCATATTTGTCTTTCACATTCCTTCCTTTCCTCTCTCCCTCATTTCCTTTTTCTTTCCTTCACATCCTTCATCCGATGCTAACATAGGGGAATATTTGTCTCATAATGGGATTCATTTACAAGGGAGTGACCCCAAACAGAAGAAAAACCAACTTTCCTTTATTTCCCTTTCTCTTTCATTTTTCTTTTTCTTTTCCCCTTTCCCTTTCCTTTCCTCTTCCTTTCCTTTTCCTATTCCTTTCCCATTCCCTTTCCTTTTCTCTCCCCTTCCCTATTTCTTTCCTTTCCTCTCCCTTTCTTTTTCTTTCCCTTTCCTTTCCTCTCCCTTACCATTTACTATACCTTTCCCTATCCCTTTCTCTTTCCCTCTCCTGTCACTTTCCTTACCTTTTCCTCTCCCTTTCCCTTACCTTTCCTATCCCTTTCTCTTACCTTTTCCTTTCCTCTCCCCTTATCTTCCTTTCCCTCTCCATTTCTCTTTACTTTTCCCTCACTTTCCTTTACTCTCCCTTTCCTTACCCTTTCCTCTCTATTTTCTCTTCCTTTCCCTTCCTTTTCCTTCCTTCTCCCTTTCCCTTTCCTATCCCTTTCCCTATCCCTTTTCTTTTCTCTATCCCATGCTTTTCTGTCCCTTTCCTCTCCCTTTTCTCTTCCTTTCCCTTTACCTTCCTCTTCCTTTCTTCTCCCTTTACCTTCCTCTTCCTTTCTTCTCCCTTTACCTTTCCTATCCCTTTCCCTACCCCTTTCCTTTTCTCTATCCCATGCTTTTCTGTTCCATTTCTCTCCCTTTTCCTTTCCTTTCCTTTCCTTTCCTTTCCTTTCCTTTCCTTTCCTTTCCTTTCCTTTCCTTTCCTTTCCTTTCCTTTCCTTTCCTTTCCTTTCCTTTCCTCCCTCATTCCCTTCCCCTTTTTCTCTCTCTCTCCGTTTTCTCTTTTCTTTCCCTTCCTTTTTCCTTCCACTTTCCTCTTTCTTTGCCTTTCACTTTCCTTTCCTCTCCCTTTCCCTATACCTTTCGTTTTCCCTTTCCTTTCCACTTCCTTTCCATATTCCTTTCCCTAGACATGTGAAATTAGTTTTGTTCTGAATTCGTTTTTTGACGAAATTCGACAAAGTTGTTAATTCGGAAACATTCAAATTAACGAAAACCCGTTTGACAAATTTTTCTGAAAATGCGAAAATTCTCAGAATTCGGAAATTTGAACATTTGGAAATTCGGACATTCGAACATTCAAAAAGTCGAAAATGTCCGAAAAATTGAAAATTCGGAAATTCGAAAATCAGAAAATACAAAAGAACGAAAAGCTGAAAATATGAACTAAAATCTAAAAAAATCTTACTAAACCCCCACTGCTCTTACTTGCTTTCCAGGGTGTACTTACATTATCCTGGGCTCCATTAGGCCAACAGAGGGGCCTAGGATAATGTAAGTACACCCTGGAAAGCAAGTAGGAACAAGGGTGGGTGGGGGTTTAGTAAAATGTATTCAGTCAGAAATGAACTATAAAGCTTTCCGGGCCCCCTGCTAAACTGATGGGGCTGGGCCCGATACAACAGGGTCGGTTGTACTGCCCTATCAGCAGCCCGGGTTGTATGACATTATAGTCTATGTTCATTTCTATTGTTTTCTTTGCCCCTTATCATGCATGCTACATCCAGCGTCCATGCTAGGCCTAAGCCGTCACAACCCCTCCAAAATATTTCATACTTCACGGTACTAATAAATATATTTCAGTGTGTTTCTCCAGCTCAGTCACATTTTGCAAAAAGCAATATCAAAATAATGTGTCAAAGTTACATTGCAGCCGGTGTTTTTATTGGATGACCTTTTTGAAATCCATGCTTTAGGCGAAGTGAAGGAAAATCAATAATGGTGGGGGGGGGGGGAAAGTTGCTTTATAAGATCAGCGCTATCATATTAAACCTGTGATCTTTTATTCTTTAGCAGGAGCACATATCTCAGCTTGACAACTTGAGACAGTATGTTTTATGCTTAATCATTTGAACACAATTTTTAAGGAAAAAAAACACTAAAACACAAAAATAAAAATAAAGTCTTTCAAATATGACTCATTTACTTAGCAGGATAAGAATGCCAGTGTGTAGAGCAAGTCAAGATGAAAATTACAAACATATAAATATATTGTCAGCTGAGCAAGTCTCGAAAATGAAAATTAACCGCTTGTTGTCCGAATCAATTTTTACATTTTTCACATGCATGTTAAAAACAGCTTTATTTTTTTTTTATTTTTTGCTAGAACCCTCAAACATAATATATTTTCTGAAAGCAGAGGCCCTGGAGAATAAAATGGTGGCTGTTGCAATTTTTTATTGTTGCACAATATTTGTGCAGTCCTTTATCAAATGCAAATTTTCAGGAAAAAATATACTTAAATGAATTTTAGAGCACACAATATAATGCCAATTTTTTTCTAAAGTATAAAATGTGGTGTTGCGACGAGTAAATAGATACCAAACATGTCAAGATTACAAATTGAGCAGGCCTGTGAAATGGTGACACACTACCACACCTCTGATTGTTCATAAATGACATTTTAAAATCCTTTCAAGGTTATTAGTTTAGAGTTAATCCTAAATTAGGGATTTGGTGATATTGCTCTCACTCAAATGTTTGCAACAATATCTCACATTTGTGGTGCAATTGCCATTATGTATGCGTGCACATTTTCATTTGCATATGGGGGTGTGTGGGAGATGGGTGCATTTTTATTTATTTTTATCATTTTTTTTTATTATTTAAATGTATTTTTTACACTTTTTTATATTACTTTATTGCTATTATAAGGGGATGAACAAGCCCCCTTGTGATAGCTTTGGGCAGTGACAGGTACTCTTTATTATCATTATAATTATTATACAGGATTTTTAGACCCTGTTTCCCCGAAAATAAGACCTAGCGTGATTGTCGGTGATGGCTGCAATATAAGCGCTACCCCCTAAATAAGCCCTAGTTAAAGTCCTTGTAGGTCTTATTTTCAGGGTAGGGCTTATTTTTGGGGAAACAGGGTAGGGCTTATTTGGGAGGTAGGGCTTATATTGCAGCCATCACTGACAATCACGCTAGGTCTTATTTTCGGGGAAACAGGGTAGCACCGACAGTTTGCACAGCACTTTACAATATAACATGTGACAGTATAATTACAACACACTTCAACACAGAAGAAATAGGAGGGCCCTGCTCATGGAGTTTACAGTTTAAAGGGCAGTGGAGGTGGTACAAAAGATAAAAGCTGCAGGGGACGATCTGATGGAGGTGACTCAAGTACAGTTTTCAAGGATCGCCGTAAGGTAGGACAGGGTAGTATTTAACTGGAAATCAAAAAATCAACTGCGCTTCTTAAAAAATGAATATTAATATTAATGAGTGATGAAAGTCTATATGCATAAAAACAAGCCCAAGTAGTAACGTGATATCCAATAGTCTCTTAATCGTGAATATTTTCACCAAAGAGTCGTGACAGATCAAAGAGACACCTCCACCTCCATAAAATGGCCATTTATTTAACTGGACGTACTGGGGTAAAGAGTTCCAGAGGATGGGAGAGGTTCTGGAGAAGTCCTGGAGGCGAGCATGAGAGGAGGCAACAAGGAAACTAGAGAGCTGGAAGTCTTGGGAGGACCAATGAGAACTGTCTGCAGATGAGGTTGGTGATGTAGCTGGGGACAGTGTTGTGGGTGGCTTTGTATGTTGTGGTTAGTATTTTATAATTTATACATTGGGCTAGTGGAAGCCAATGAAGGGATTGGCAGAGAGGGTCATGGATCAGTTAGTAAGGTGTATAAGTCTAGCAGCAACATTCATAATAGACTGAAGGGGGGGATAGCCCTATGTAAAGGTAGGCCAGTGAGGAGGGAGTGGCAGTAGTCAAGGCGGGAAATAACTAAGGAGTGAATACTTTTTTTTGTGGTGTTGTTAGTCAGGAAAGAGTGAATTCTGGAAATGTTGTGGAGGTTAAGGCAGCAGAATTTAGCCAGTCATTGGAAGTGGGGCCCGGAGGAGATGTCTAGGATTACACCTAGCACCCTGGCATGTGCAGAGGGTCCAATGGTTGTGCCATTGATCTCAATGGTAAAGCCATGGGGTCGATGAAATATTACAAGCAAGGTTTTAGAAAGATTGAGATTGAGGAAGTGGTGTGGCATCCATACCGATACGTCACTCAGTAAATTTGTGGTACGTGAGGAGACCGAGGGGGTGAGCTGGGGAGTAGAGAGATAGATCTGGGTTTTGTCAGTGTAGGGGTGGTGCTGGAAGCCATGGGAGGTTATCAACTGGACCCTGGAAGAGGAGAAGAGAGGGAGGAGATGGTGTTGTATACTGTATGATGCTGAAAGTGCACACAAATAGGCAGGAGAAAAAGGAAAGAGCAGAGTCGTGGAGGCCAAGGGAGTGTAGTTTACGGGTGGTCAACTGTGTCAAAGGCAGTGGAAAGGTCTAAGAGCATGACTAATGGACATTGGTTTTAGCAGTTAGTAGGTCATTAGTGAGTTTTAGTAGGGCAGTTTAAGTGGAATGTTGTGGGCAGAGGCCAGACTATAGAGGATCAAGAAGGTTGTTGTCAGTGAGGTAGCAACTCATACAGTTGTGGACAAGGCATTCAAGAAGCTTGGATTCATACGGGAGCAGAGAGATAGGTTGTACGTTATTCATACAGGTGGGGTCCAGTGAAGGTTTTAAAGTATGGGGGTAACCAGTGCATATTTGAGTTGGAGGGGGGGCAAAGGTGCCGTTGGAGAGGGAGAGGTTGAAGATGTGCATAAGAGAGTTTAGGATAGAATAGGAAGGGAGTCATAGTAATTGTGAGGGGAAAGGGTCCAGGGGACAGGTGGTAAGGTGGGCTTCAGAAAGGTATTTTTCCCCTTCCGCAGTGGTAACAAGGTCGAAGGGGGAAAGTTTTGAGTGTGGTGCTAGACCTTGTATGTTAAGTGGAGGAGAAAGCTGGGCACTGGTAATATCATCACTAATTGTGTCAATCTTGTTTTTGAAATGATTGGCAATGACTGCCCTTCTAACCGGTGTAAAAGGGATTGGCCGGCTGTAAAGCCACCCAGATCACTTACATGACAACTGATCACCTGCAGAAAAAAAAGGTACTAGGATCATGGCTGCATCTGCAGATCCTGGCATGACCCCTTGCTGTCCAGGAAATTTATAAACAGAATGTAGGATGGCAAGTGGTTAAAATATCCAGCTTCAGGTAAATAAAAAGGAACATCATTTCACAACAATTCCCTAAAAGGAAATACTGTATATAACTATTCTTGGGTTTTTCTATACAGCTCAAACAACCTGCCATCTGAATAACATGGTTGTAAAATGGGCTTGCTGCCTAGTTAAAGTTGAAGTTTACCTACAAAAATCCCCACAGCTTTAGTCACATCATGATGGGGTTCATTGGCAGGGATGTCCAGTCCTCTCCCTGTCTCTGAATTGACAGCCTGCAATGGGTAACAGCTTTAGACAGAACAGCAGTACAGATTGTCCAGCAGGGACACACCCCTCCCCCCTCCTCCTCCAGTTAAAAATGTAATTTTATTACAGTGCATGTAACACAATGTGTGAATAGGGGAGAGTCTGATCAGTCACAGGATTCTCTCCCCAATTCACAGATAATGTTACAAGTTGTGTAATCGGTGAACATAGTGTTCTCCATGCAGGAGGGAGTGTATCCCCTTCAGATCATCTGTACTGCTGTTCTGCCTGAAGACTCAAAGCTGGTAAATATAACCGTTCAGGAAGAGGACAGGACATCCCTGCAGTGAAGATTTCTCCAGAATTCAGCTGCCCGCACAATATGGGACATTCTTCGATACAGGTAAGTGATGTAACTAAAGCTGTGGGGATTTAAAGTACACTATATTCCCAAAAGTATGGGGACACACCTCCAAATCATTGGATTCAGATGTTCCAATCACCTCCATGGCCACAGGTGTATAAAATCAAGCACCTAGGCATGCAGACTGCTTCTACAAACATTTGTGAAAGAACGAGTCACTCTCAGGAGCTCAGTGAATTTAAGTGTGGTACCCTGATAGGTTGCCACCTGTGCAATAAGTCCCTCCTTGAAATTTCCTTGCTACTAAATATTCCACGGTCAACTGTTAGTGGTATTATAACAAAGTGGAAGCAACTGGGAACAACAGCAACTCAGCCAAGAAGTGGTAGGCCACGTAAAATGATAGACAGGGGTCAGCGCAGGCTAAAGCACACAGTGCGCAGAAGTCGCTAGAGCCGATAGCTACAGACCTCCAAATTTCGTGTGGCCTTCAGATTAGCACTACAACAGTGTATAGAGAGCTTCATGGAATGGGTTTCCATGGCTGAGCAGCTACATCCAAGCCTTACATCACCAAGTGCAATGCAAAGCATCGGATGCAGTGGTGTAAAGTATGCTGCCACTGGACTAGAGAAGTGGAGATGTGTTCTCTGGAGTGAGGAATCATGCTGGTCTGTCTGGCAATCCAATGGATGTGTCTGGGTTTGGCGGCTGCCAGGAGAATGGTACTTGCCTGAGTGCATTGTGCCAAGTGTAAAATTTGGGGGAGGGGAATTATGGTGTTTGCTTGTTTTTCAGGGGTTGGGCTTGGCCCCTTAGTTCCAGTGAAGGGAACTCTTAAGGTGTCAGCATACCAAGACATTTTGGACAATTTCATGCTCCCAACTTTGTGGAAACAGTTTGGGGATGGCCCCTTCCTGTTCCAACATGACTGCGCACCAGTGCACAAAGCAAGGTCCATAAAGACATGGATGAGCGAGTTTGGGGTGGAGGAACTTGAATGGCCTACACACAGAGTGCTGACCTCAACCTGATAGAACACCTTTGGGATGAATTAGAGCGGAGACTGCGAGCCAGGCCTTCTTGTCCAACATCAGTGCCTGACCTCACAAATGTACTCCTGAAAAAATGGTCAAACATTCCCATAGACACACTCCTAAACCTTTTGGACAGCCTTCCCAGAAGAGTTGAAGCCGTTAGAGCTGCAAAGGGTGGGCCAACTCAATATTGAACCCTATGGACTAAGACTGGGATGCTATTAAAGTTCATGTGCATGTAAAGGCAGATGTCCCAATACTTTTGGTAATATAGTGTATGTATGGAGTTCAGCTTTAAGTTTCTATCTAATAATCCATTGAAAAGGCGACATCATCCCTTTATAAAATGACTTTTATGCCGGCATTAAAATTTAAATATTTACACACAAGCTATTGTTGAGTGACTTGTTTTGACTATTCCAAATCAACGCAAATTATTTTGAATTTGTCTAAAATAGTACTCAGCCGCCAACAGACAGCACTACTCAGCGGTTATAGAAAGCAAATTTCCATTACAGACTCATCATCTTAAAATCTCTGTAATGGAAGGAATGCTGATGTCCATTATAGCAGCCGCATAGGCCCTCCGTAATGCTTTAGATCAGGATTCAAAAGGCGGGCGGGCGCGTTGTATTAGCTGACACCGGACTAACCGTGTCAAATGTAAAACCAATTATTCTGAAGGGAGTAATCATATCTTTCGTAAACAGCGGGAAAAAAAAATGTTGGTTTCCACGGGGATTAAATTGTAACAATGTATCGGTCCTTTATATTTTTAGCTATTACTAGTTATAAGCCTTGATTGGGCAGACAAGGTCACTTTAGTATCCAGGACTAAGTGTGTGGGAGAGTGGAAAAGAGGTGTTAGACTCATGAAGTTTCTTTATATGTTCATTTTATATTATTGCCATCATCCAATATTATGGTGATGGTGTAAATATACTATAGAAAAGAGAGGTAGTTAGTGCTGGAGAACAGACAGGCAGTTAGCAGCAAAAGGGTCAAATACCAAAACCTCCTGTTACAAATATTTTAATCAGTGCAACCATCATGGCTCCTCCCCTGAGGACGATCCCTTACACGAAACGCATTGGTTGGAGCTTAAGTGCTGACGTCATCCTGCTGCCTCCAGTGATGTGAGTTTCAATAGCAGGTTTTTTGTTTTCTCCTATGATGCCACATTTACTGTTGCACCACGTTTGTTTTATGCTTTCTGTTGTTTGAGCTAGAGATGTGCAGAAAGGAGAAATGTATTTTGTTATGGTTTTATTCCTTAAGTAAATAATTTTGTTTCATCATAATGGTTATGTTACAATGATACGTTAATGGAGAGGAGAGAAGAGGAGAGCAGTAGACATGTTTCGTATAGGTTTGTTACTAACTATGTTTTGTTGATTCGTTTCGGAATTTGTTTAGTTTAGTTTGATTTTGTCAGAACAAAAACAGCATGTGGTCCCCCCAACTCTTCGGGTCTGATATGGATCCTAAGTGAAACCTCATGCCAAGATTTAAAAAAAAAACTGCGTGGGGTCCCCCCCAAAATCCATACCAGACCCTAATCCGAGCATGCAGCCCAGCAGGTCAGGAAAAGGGGGGGGGGGGGGGTGAGCGCCCCCCTCCCTTCTGAACTGTACCAGACCACATGCCCTCAACATGGGGGGGGTGCTTTGGGGTGGGGGGATTTGGAATTTGTTAGAAAACAAATAAATGAAACGAATTTCAACAAAATTTGTTACTATTTAATTTGGAGATTCGGATAACCCAAAATGTGTCCGAATATACATTAGGACCAAAACGAATTGCACATGTCTAGAGAGCAGAGGAGATGAGAGAGGAGAGGAGGGGAGAAGAGAGAGGAGAGGAGAAATGAGAAAGGAGAGACTTGTTGCCACTCATTAAAATTAGAAAAGAGGTTTAACCTTAAACTACATGGAGGGTTCTTTACTGTAAGAGTGGCAAGGATGTGGAATTCCCTTCCACAGGCGGTGGTCTCAGCGGGGAGCATCGATAGCTTCAAGAAACTATTAGATAATCACCTGAATGACCGCAACATACAGGGATATACAATGTAATACTGATATATAATCACACACATAGGTTGGACTTGTGTCTTTTTTCAACCTCACCTACTATGTAACTATGAGAGAGAATAGAAAAGAAGAGAGGAGAGGCGAGAAGAGAGGAGAGGGGAGAAGAGAGAGGAGAAAGGAGAGTAGAGGCAAGAGGGGAGATTAGAAGAGAGAGGGGAGAGAAGAGGAGAGGAGAGAGGAGAGGAGAGATGAGAAGAGAGGAGAGGAGAGGAGAGGAGAGCTATTAATTTTTTCTAAACACCTTTAATTCCTGATTTTCTGGAGCACTTCCGGCTCCAGCCACCTAGGCGATGACATAATTAGGCACTTCCCATAGACACCTGGGATACCAGCGTCATATATCCCAGGAGTCCATGGGAGTCGCCTAATACTAAAATCTCACGCTATTTCCTGACTGGGAATTACACAAATGGGAGGAGTTGCGGGTGACATTGCTTCCCCTGGCTTCCATTACCTTCCGTGTTGACCAATGTTTGACAGGTTGCTATAGCAACCTGAGTGGGAACTTCTGCCGATGCTGCCATTGCTATGGCAATATGTCAGGAGGAAGGAGTGCTGCACGGTTCCATTACTGCGCAGGCATGAAATCAGGAGGTGCATGCTGGGTAGCCAGCTGCACTGATTCCCGGAAATAGATAGAAGGGGGATTCAGATGCTAACAGTGGAGATGGACCCTGCCTGCCTCTGAGATCCAGGTATTTTTATTCAATTTAAACTTAAATTAAAAGGACTACATTAACTGCTTGCCGCCCGCCCACCGTCAAATGACGGCGGGGCGGCTCTCGTTCTGGGACGCCGTCATATGACGGCGTCCCAGAACGGCAATCGCGGCCGCGGCACGTTGCTAGGACATGGCGCGACCCCAATCTCTGTAAAGGGCCACGTCCGCGGCTCTTTAACCGTGTGATCGTGTCCAATCACAGCTGGTCATATGTAAACACGGAGATGCCGGTAATTGGCTCGCCTCACACTGACAGAGTGCGCGGCGAGGAGAGCCGATCAGCGGCATCTCCACGCAGGGGGACAACTAGGAATGTAATCACAGCACTGATCATCGGTGCCCTGATTACAAAATAGCAATACAGTGTCACCAATCAGTGCCCACCATTGCTCACCAATGCCAGCAATCAGTGTCCACCAGTTGAAGCAATCAGTGCCCACCGCTGCCCACAAGGGCCACCAATCAGTGCCCATTAGCGATGCCAGTCAGTGCTGGCAATCAGTGCCACCTATCAGTGCTGGCCATCAATGCCCATCAGTGCCCATCAGTACCGCCTATCCGTGCCGCCAATCAGTGCCCACCAGTGCCGTCTATCAGTTCCCACCAGTGCCGCCTATTAGTGCCCATCAGTACCACCTAACAGTGCTCATCAGTGTCACATACCCTGTTTCCCCGAAAATAAGACCTAGCATGATTGTCGGTAATGGCTGCAATATAAGCCCTACCCCCCAAGTAAGCCCTAGTTAAAGTCCTTGTAGGTCTTATTTTTAGGGTAGGGCTTATTTTCGGGGAAACAGGGTAGGGCTTATTTGGGGGGTAGGGCTTATATTGCAGCCATCACCGACAATCACGCTAGGTCTTATTTTCGGGGAAACAGGGTATCAGTGCCACCTATCAATGCCCATAAGTGCGGCATATTAGTGCCTCCTCATCAGTGCCACTTCATCAGTGCCCATAAGTGCCACCTCATCAATTCCCACCAGTTCAGCCTACCAGTGCCCATTAGTGCCACCTCACCAGCGCACATCAGTGAAGGAAAAAAATTACTTTTACTTTTAGTTACATAATTTACTGACAGAAAAAAAGTAAAAAACATTTTTTTTTTCAAAATTGGTCTTTTTTTTGTAAAAAAAATAAAAAAACCAGCAGTGATTAAATACCACCAAAAGAAAGCTCTATTTGTGTGAAGAAAATGATAAAAAAATTTGTTTGGGTACACTGTAGCATGACCGCACAATTGTCATTCAAAGTGAGACAGCGCTGAAAGCTGAAAAATGGCCTGGGCAGGAAGGGGGTGTAAGTGCCCGGTAGGCAAGTGGTTAATAACACTATCTAAAGATTGCATATAAAGTGGACCAAATTAGAGTGGAGTATTACAAAAAAAAATTCTAATTGGGGGACTGGAACTCCGCTTTAAGGCTTTGAACCATTTTTTGTAAGTAAAAATACTTCAGCACAAGTTTCACTTGTGTAAAATATTTTGAACATCTAAAATTGTGTATAACTTCTAACGGTTTCGAATAATTCCCCCCCTTTCAGTCTTCACAAATGTTTTTATTTTAAATCTGGATTTTATAGCGCAGCTCACCCCAAGTTATTACGTTTGTAAAAATATATATTAGTCCTCCACCAGGCCGAGCCTGAACATCTCCGGAATTGCATACAGAATTCCTTGCGATAGGAGATTGCATGTTGCAAAAAAATGTATTTTCATTAGGCTGTAACATGCAGAGCCTCCGACATAAAACAGTTTAACTTCGCGGGAAATGGCTGTCCTGAAATAAACAGAGATATGTGACCTCGTGTTTTTACAGCCAGCGAGAGACATTTTCCAAACTTCCATCTAAATATTGATAATGCCGAATCCCTCGGGAGGGTTTAAATCTGTACACTTCATTTAGGTTATGGAGTTCTTGAATGTTCTTGTAAAGCTAAATATATAAGAAAATCTACTGAGTATGAATGCCTAGAAGGACAGGACCATAAAAAAATTAATGTGGCCTCAGGGGGCTGCCAAGGGGTCACTATCTTCTGCTTTTGATTCCCTCAAAGCAGATACCATCTCTTAAGCTGGATATACACAACCAAATTCAAAACAATTAAAATGCATAAAAAAAGGTGATTTATTTTAACCATATGGAGATGAAATTTAAATTACCATATATACTCAAGTATAAGCCGACTCGAATATAAGCCGAGGCACCCAATTTTACCACAAAAAAAGGGAAAACTTATTGACTCGAGTATAAGTCTAGGGTGAGAATGCAGCAGCTACTGTAAGTGGAAAAGAGGGTCAACAATGCCCATCTGCAGCCTCCCTGTGCCCATTTTCAACCTCCCTGTGCCCATTTTCAGCCTCACTGTGCCCATTGCATACCTCACTATGCCCATTGCATGCCTCACTGTGCTCATTGCATGCCTCACTATGCCCATTGCAAGCCTCACTGTGCCCATTGCAAGCCTCACTATGCCCATTGCATGCCTCACTGTGCCCATTGCATGCCTTACTATCCCCAATCCAAGCCATACTGTGCCCATTGCAACCTTCACTATGCCCATTGCAAGCCATACTGTGCCCAGTTGCATGCCTCACTATGCCCATTGCAAGTCATACTGTGCCCATTGCAAGCCTCACTATGCCCATTGCAAGCCATACTGTGCCCATTGCAAGCCTCACTGTGCCCATGTACCTTACCAGCCGTGTCAATATTGATGCTGAGGGAAGGAAAGCCATACTACGCCATACATTGTCCCCTCCTATTCCCAGCAGGGCTGTGTGTATATGAAGTCTGCGCGTCCACGCCGTCCCACCTCCTCCTCATCCGTCCGTGACGAGGAGGAGGTGGAGCTTTGTTACAGTGGCTGTGTGTATACGAAGTCTGCGCAGTCCACGCCGTCCCTCCTCACGGACGGACGAGGAGGAGGAGGAGCTTTGTTATAGTGGACGTCGTCATGGGCGGAGGAAGTGGGACGGCGCAGACTTCCTATACACACAGTCACTGTAACAAAGCCCGGCCTCCTCCTCGTCATGGACGGACGAGGAGGAGGTGGGACGGCGTGGACAGCGCAAACTTCACATACACACAGCCCTGCTGTGAATAGGAGGGGACAATGTACGGCGTAATATGGCTTTCCTTCCCCCACATCAATACTGACACGGCGGCAGATAACCTGACTTATATAAGCTGAGGGGGGCATTTTCAGCACAAAAAAAGGGTTGAAAAAACTCGGCTTATACTTGAGTATAAATGGTACATAGTGGAAAAAAATCTACCATCTGTCACGTTTACCCCTAACGCAGGTGGTCAGGTGCTATAGCTGACTTTTGTGTTCTTTACCTATAGCAGCCCCCTTTCCCATAAGACAAGCAGGCCTACCGGTACTCGGTCACCCATAGGTCTTATATGCAATACTATAGTGCCTGACCACCACCTCGGGGCAGGCATGAACTGAGCACAGCAAACAGATACTTGCAGTTGACAGATAGGCAGAGTGGTCAGTGACAGTCCGGGTTCAGGGTAGGCTGAGTTCTGAGCATATTCGATATCCGATGCAAGGTCGTCAACAAAGGGAATCCAAACTAGCAGAGCAGGGCAGACAAACAGGGAGCTTGGAGCACGTCTTACAAACACTATCACAAGCATGAGACTGCAGGTTTGGCTGGATTAAATCAGGTTTGGTCTCCATCCAGAGACTGGCCACATCAATCATTTTGCAGGTGGACAGGCAGACAGGGAGAATGTATCACAGTCAAAACCAGGATGCTGGAATAAGGAGCATGAGCTGTCATGGAACAGGAGTGTTTACATGCTCTTGACACCATCTGTAAGAAAGTGTTCATTGTGTTTCTCCAGTGACTTTTTAGTTAGTTCTTAGTTTGGCTTTATCTAATAGATAAACTTGCCTAGCTAGTCTGAAAAAGGGTAGCTTAAATAGGAAATGATGTTGGCAGGGAGGCGAGAAGGGACACCACACAGCCATGTGTTTGGGAAAAAAATACAGGACTGCAGATAATGGAAGGAGAGTAAGTTGTGTGGGTGTGTGGCCATAACTCATACCAGGCCCTTCGGGTCTGGTTTGGATTTTAAGGGAGAACTCCACTGTCAGGACCTGGATCGCTTGCTGGTAGAACTGTGGTTCTTTGGGTGGAGGATTGTAGTTCCACTGTTCACCAGCGGGAGTCTCCCAGCAGCCAGTAATTTCCAGTAATCAGTCTCCACCTGATGCTGGCTGCTGGGAGGATATTTATGTCTCTTTTTAGTGCCACTTTGCTCCAGTATTCTACTTTAGTGTCACTAGGTTTTTTGGTTCACTTATATTTTTATGTTGGCTGTGTGCTGGTGTTTGGATGCATTTTGTTTTACTTTAAATACATCTCACTCCAGGCCTTTTCTGACAGTTTTGTTTACGTATACAAATCTGTATTTTTTATAGAAAATTAGTCACATATTTTCAAAGCAGAGGCCCAAGAGAATAAAATGGTGGGGTTTGCAAATTTTTATGTCTCACGGTATTTGCGCAGTGGTTTTGCAAACATTTTTTTTTTTTTAAAATACCCATTTTTTAATTTTAATGCAAAAAATCACAATTAAAAAAAAACCCCAGTTTTTTGGTAAAACATGAAAGATGATGTTATGCCGAGTAAACAGATACCAAACATGTTACACTTTAAAATTGGGGGGATGTGGGCACTTTCAGTTGTGGTTTTATCAATATTTTAACACTGTGACAAAGACGCTAGATGCTCTTTCCTACATGTTTCGTCATCAAGACGTCATCTGAAGCCTTCTCTGTCCTACGCATTTCATCATTAAGACGTCATCTGGTTCGGGTCAGTGCAATACCTATAGGGGGCACTATAAAGATCACAAAGTCATGGATGTGAAGAGCACTTTTCGCTTTATTTTTTGGATTGATTAATGGACTGTATATGATCACAGAATATTCATTCACTTTGCATAAGGATTATAAAGGCATGGTTTTGAAGAACACTTGACACTTTATTTTTGAACATTTGGATTAATGAACAGTCTGTATATGATCACTGAATATTTATTTTTCATATGAATTTTGTATTTGCATATGTGTAATACCAGCACTATACTACACCAGTGTATGTTCTATGCACTTGACACTTTAAGCAATTTTTGTTAATTTATTTATATTAATTTAAATCAATTACATTGGTGAGTAATACAGGGACACACAGATTGTTGCACAGTGTTATATCAATATAGCACTTTAGAACAGCGCCGCGCCTACCTCTTTTATTTTTCATTTGATCACTGTGATAGCCAATCAGAGGCTATCACAGCAATTAGGTGACCTGGAATCAGACGTTCCAAGTCCCGATCATTAGAATGGGGCCGGAGGCTCTCTGAGAGACCCCAGGGCACTGTGCTGGGAGCTCCCAAAGGGAGGTATACAAATATGTGTCCCCATAGCAAAAAGTCCAGTGCAGTGGGGCCGCTTATTTGTGTTAAGTTGGCGCCACGTGGTTAAGCAATAAATCTTTAAAAGACATCCCTTTGACTGTTTAATGGAGCCGGAGTGAATGGACTGTTGACCGAGTGAGTGGTGACCTCTGCACTCAATGGATTCCTACAGGGGTAACACTACATCAGGAGTGAATTGACAGGCATGGACGTGTGTTGAAGGGTGTTTTTTTTTTTTCCAGAGAATGCATGGTAACATGAACAGATAAAGAAAAAGAAATACGGTATATCAAAAAGTCAATTTCCCGTAACAACATTTCAAAGGTCTCTCTTTTCTTAAGCAGCTTTTTTTTTTGCAACTCAACAGCATCTTGATTAAGTCATCCTCCTTATTAACAGAGCAGTAATTATTGACACAGTGGTGGGTCCCATTTTGTAATAGAGTTTTCACTGATGTAATTCCGGCCTATGAAGTCCTTCAGGTACAGTAAATCATTACAATGCAGGTGTTCCTGGCAGGTATAATGAACACATAATGAAGGTGCAGGTGTGGATGGTGGAATAGTAAGAGGATGAAGTTACAGCGGATTTAGAAAACTGTGATTTAGAAAAGTTAGGGAACAAAGTGCAACCCATATACCTCAGGGTGCCTAATTCTTTAATGCAAGTAGGGGTATTTATAGCCACCCTATGGGCAAAATGGTGTTAAAATTCAATGCTAACCAGTTTTTTGTTTGTTTTGTTTTTCATTTTGGATAGAGTGGAAAAGAAATAAAACTTGAGACAGTGCTGACTGCCCTGTTGGGAAAATGTTCCCTCTTTTCTGGTAATGTCACTGGGACAGGCCGTGTAGATAAATCCCTTCACAATAGGTGCACCAGCAGTTTTAATATTCTTGACTATTGGATTTGTCAATATGTCCTCCTACTGGGATTCCAAGCAATACATTGTTGTGTGTCGAGAATTTAAATTAGCCCCTTATTAAACCACAATGTAGAATTAACGGTTCCATAAATAACAATACCAAACTTAAATCGTACCCCATAAAACATAAGCACAGTTGGTTGCCAGAAGAGGGTCTTTGGTGTCCATCCCAAACAACCAAAATCAAAAAAAAACGCACCACAACTACCAAAATTAAACCATACCCCATAAAAACCATAAAAGCTGTTGATTACCAAAAGGTCTTCTATCCTAAAGGTTTGACTATGATTTATCTTTGTTCCCAGCTGCACCAAACAGACTTAGAGGATAGCCCTAAATTGACCATTTTCTGACTTCTCAAGGGACCGAGTACCACGTAAAGCAACCCAAACCAAAAAAGAAGCACCATGCAACCAGATTGGCTCCCATTTTTGTAACCACAGCCCAGCCCCCCCCCCCCCCCCCCCCACACACACACACACACACACTGAATATCCATCTATGAGGGATCAGAAAGGCTGTATTAGACTCAAAAAAAGGAACATGCTATGAAGTTGGGCATCATTCAACCAAGGAGGGAACCATTACTGGACCACAGAGGAGGACTCATGGGGCAACGCTGGAATGTGGAGAGGATAATTACTGTTTAGCAAACCTTTGAATCTTACTGTAATCTGAACCTTCTTACAACCTTCTGAATCTTCTTACAATATATGAGGTAGGGAGGGTGATGCAACTTTCTTTTCTCCTCATCCTTTCTAGAATGATCTCCCATTAGACCCAACAGCTCTTATCCCTAAGTATATTCCCTACCACTTGACTGTCAAATGCCAGTCAGGTCCACCTCTGTTCCCAACTGCACCTAACTGCTTTGAGGATAGCTCCAAATTGACCATTTTTTCTGACTACTGAAGGGACCGAGCACCCCAATACAACAACCCAAATAAAAAAAGAATCACCATACAACCAGATTGGCTGTAGGGTAACCCGGATTCCCAGCACCATAAAACCAGTGCAGACTTGTGCTGCCCATAACACACGTGCTCTTTTTCAGAGCAAAAGGGCAATGTTAAATGTACCATGTCAGTTCGTCACTTCATGCCTAGTGGCCTATTTAAAATGGTCTGTCACTGTAAACAGTTGCTGAATGGTCTTCAGCTTGTTCCAGAGACCTGATCCGCTGTACCCACTTACCTGTGGTAAATACAGCTTGCCTTTGAACTTCACTTCTGCTCCCCTTTCAACTCTGCTTACCAGATTACTCTGACCTTGGCCTCTTTACTGGACTTGTCTCTTCTTGTTGATTCTGTCCCTCACTGCCCAGTTTTTGCTGATTGCTGTCCTGGTCCTGCTTCTGTCTCCTGCTCTGGTGCCAATCTGCTCCTGCTTCCTGTTCCAAAGACTGCAACTACCAGCTCTACCCACCTACAGAGTGGACATCACCAGTCAGCTGCTACGGCACTCGTGCCACTCCTTGTCATTACACTTTCTGTCACCACCTTCAGGAGTGTTGGGTAGGAGGTGCAACAATGTTCCAGTTCTCTCCAGGCACATGATATTGGCTCTCATGTTTGCAACCACAGTCCCCTGAAGATCCATCTAGAAGCTGAAATCAAGAAGGATTAAGAAAGGCTGTAGTAGACTCACAGGAAGTACATGGAATGAAGTTACGCATAATTCAACCCAGGAGAGAGCCTTTTCTGGATCACAAAAGAGGAATCAAGGAGCAACCTTGGAGTTTGGAGAGAATGATTACAGTTTAGTAAACCTTTGAATCTCACTGTAATCTGAGCGCATCTTCTTACAATAAACGAGGCAGGGCAGTTGGTGAAACTTTCTTTTCTTGTCGTCCTTTGTGGAATCATCTCCCAGTAGACCCAACAGCTCATATCCCTAAGGCTATTTCCTACCTCCCGACCCTCAAATGCTAATTAGGAAAGGCGTCCTGTTCCCATGCTGTCCTCTTACATTTTTACTCTTTCCTTGGGCTAGTTCTCCAAGTCATGTAGCCCCCTCCTCCTCTGGGTCTGGTTTTTTATTACAATGATGGAGAAGAATCTCCCCACTGGCAAGATTTTATCTCCCTGCCTGTATCCATGACATGTGTCTTCTGGATAAACATGAGAGCAAAGATAAACTTGACTGAGGTTCTAACCCTTTACTTTAAGCAGGAAACCTCCTTGCCTTGCAATTTTCAGGTGCCAATTTCCAACAAAGATACCCACTCTATAGAGTTTGTAGGTTCTGTGTCAGGTCACCTTAGACCAGGTGACAGATGCACTCAGGAGTGAGTCAGGAGTGCACCGCTATGTTAGTGGACCCTAGGACTGATTGCTGTGGGTTGAACCCTGGAAGGTTCAGGAAGCAGGTCTACTAGACCACTAACACAGATCCCAGTGGGAGCTAGAGCATAGATTCCCCAGTGCACGGAGTCTTAAAGCCAGCAGGTGTTCACCAGAGCCTCTAGTGGTGAGGATGGACTGCGCTGCAGTTTGGCTCCAGGTCGCGGCCCCCAGGGTCTCACAGTTCACACTCACGGTAGACTATAAGAGATAGAGGAAGGAAGCAGCAGGCTGGAACAACAAACATAGTAAGGGAATAAGCCAAAGCGGGGTGACTAGCAGACAAGGACAACAGAGTACATGCCAAAGGTTCAAGGTCACAGGCAAACAGGGATAGTTGGGGACACGCCAAAAGGTCAGGGTCATGAGCAGACAGGAATAGTCGAGAACACGCCAAGGTCGGTAACGGATACAAATGTAGAGCACATGGCAAGCAGGAAACAGGAAGTCAAACACACAATAGATACACAATGGTTGATCAGCAAGGTTGGCTTGCAATGCCCAGGTTAATATAGTGTTCCTAATTATTGACTGGGGTGGAGCTATGCTGAGGGAAGATTATTTAAACAGTCAGGTGAGGGTGGCTGGCCTCTAAAGGTGAACACAGAAGGAAAGGTGAGCTGACAGACACACATTGCTGCATAACCATGACATTCTGTTCTGTTTGCATGAAGATCTTCCAGTTTGCTTCCACAATCTAGAATAGTAGTGGTAGGGGCATATTTAAAATAAAGTAAAGCTATGGTGGTACATTAAAGTGTAAGCTCTTCTGGTGTAGAAACTGATGTGACTGGCTTGGTTTTCTCTCTACACCATTGCAGAATACAGTATGTCAGAGCTGCTATAAAAGAAAATGTATACTAGTGTGTGATAGTGGTGGGTACATTAAAATGTAAACTCCACTGGTACAAAGTGATGTGACTGGCTCAGTGTTCTCTGTACAGCACTGCAGAATATGCCAGAGCTATATAAATGTATAATAACATTACATTCATTTTGATGGGGCACTACAGTGTACATTTTTGTTTATTAAAAATCTTACAAACATACAACATAATAAAAAAACATATTTACATATACAGGGCTTTTTTTTCTTAGAGAGGAGGTGCAGGAACTCACCATCCGCAGCCAACTTCCTGCCCCAACCATGCCGTTCCTCGAGGAGAGAAGTAAAGCAACATCAAATAATTTGCGCTTTGCACAAGGCGCAAGAGGCACAGAGTACCGCACTCAGGAGTGAATAACACACAGGGCTCTGGAGTACATACTGTGCAGTGCTGAGGTGTGCGTATCACACAAGGCACAGAAACACATAAGCACAAGTGACAATGCTTATTATACAGTCAGGTCCATAAATATTGTGACATTGACACAATTCTAATCTTTTTGGCTCTATATACCACCACAATGGATTTGAAATGAAACAAACAAGATGTGCTTTAACTGCAGACTTTCAGCTTTAATTTACATCCAAATCAGGTGAACGGTGTAGGAATTACAACAGTTTGTATATGTGCCTCCCACTTTTTAAGGGACCAAAAGTAATGGGACAATTGGCTGCTCAGCTGTTCCATGGCCAGGTGTGTGTTATTCCCTCATTATCCCATTTACTAGGAGCAGATAAAAGGTCCAGAGTTCATTTCAAGTGTGCTATTTGCATTTGGAATCTGTTGCTATCAACTCTCAATATGAGATCCAAAGAGCTGTCAATATAAGTGAAGCAAGCCATCATTAGGCTGAAAAAACAAAACAAACCCATCAGAGAGACATTAGGTGTGGCCAAATCAACTGTTTGGAACATCCTTAAAAAGAAAGAACACACCGGTGAGCTCAGCAACACCAAAAGACCTGGAAGACCACAGAAAACAACTGTGGTGGATGACGGAAGAATTCTTTCCCTGGTGAAGAAAACACCCTTCACAACAGTTGGCCAGATCAAGAACACTCTCCAGGAGGTAGTTGTATGTGTGTCAAAGTCAACAATCAAGAGAAGACTTCACCAGAGTGAATACAGAGGGTTCACCACAAGATGTAAACCATTGGTAAACCTCAAAAACAGGAAGGCCAGATTAGAGTTTGCCAAACAACATCTAAAAAAGCATTCACATTCTGTAACAACATCCTATGGACAGATGAGACCCAGATCAACTTGTACCAGAGTGATGGGAAGAGAAGAGTATGGAGAAGGAAAGGAACTGCTCATGATCCAAAGCATACCACCTCATCAGTGAAGCATGGTGGTGGTAGTGTCATGGCGTGGGCATGTATGGCTGCCAATTGAACTGGTTCTCTTGTATTTATTGATGATGTGACTGCTGACAAAAGCAGCAGGATGAATTCTGAAGTGTTTCGGGCAATATTATCTGCTCATATTCAGCAAAATGCTTCAGAACTCATTGGACGGCGCTTCACAGTGCGGATGGACAATGACCCGAAGCATACTGCAAAAGTAACCAAAGAGTTTTTTAGGGGAAAGAAGTGGAATGTTATGCAATGGCCAAGTCAATCACCTGACCAGAATCCAATTGAGCATGCATTTCACTTGCTGAAGACAAAACTGAAGAGAAAATGCCCCAATAACAAGCAGGAACTGAAGACAGTTGCAGTAGAGGCCTGGCAGAGCATCACCAGGGATGAAACCCAGCGTCTGGTGATGTCTATGCATTCCAGACTTCAGGCTGTAATTGACTGCAAAGGATTTGCAACCAAGTATTAAAAAGTGAAAGTTTGATGGATGATTGTTAATCTGTCCTATTACTTTTGGTCCCTTAAAAAGTGGGAGGCACGTATACAAACTATTGTAATTCCTACACCGTTCACCTGATTTGGATGTAAATACCCTCAAATTAAAGCTGAAAGTCTGCAGTTAAAGCACATCTTGTTCGTTTCATTTCAAATCCATTGTGGTGGTGTATAGAGCCATTTATGGACCTGACTGTATATTCCTTCCCAAGGTAACCATCTATTCCACACCTTTGTGCCTCCCATTCAAAGCTCACTTCTGTACCCCTGTCCACAGCTCACCTCTACAACCCTCATTCACATCTCGCCTCCTCTTCCCCTTGTCCACAGCTCACCTCTTCTTCCCCTTGTCCACAGCTCACCTCTTGTTCCCCTTGTCCACAGCTCACCTCTTCTTCCTCTGTCCACATCTCACCTCCTCTTCCCCTTTGTGCACATCTCACCTCCTCTTCCTCTGTCCACAGCACACCTTATCACCCCCATATCCACAAATACCCTTTGTATGCCCTGTCAACAATTCAACTCTGCACCCCCCTCCACAGCTATCACCTCTGCACAACACCCCAGTCCTCCCCTAACCACCCCTTCTCCATTTACCTAAAAAGGTTTCACCTGCAAACCCCCCCCACCAGCTCTCACCTCTGTACAACCTGCCCCCCCAACTCTCAAACTTTATCGCTTTTCATAAATCCCCCCAAAACTCTTTACTTCTCTCACCTCTTCAGATCCCCTCCTCCACCTTCATGGCTCTCACCTCTTCACAAATCCACCCACTCTTTACAAATCCCCCCTTTACAGCTCTCACCTCTTCACAAACCCCCCCCCCCCCACATTCTTCACAAAATCTCCCCTTCACTAATCCCCCCAACTTCTTCACAAATTCCCCTATCCAGTCTTCACAAATTCCCCTACCTTCTTCACAAATTCCCCTCCCCTTCTTTACAAATTCCCCCCTCCACAAATTCCCCTCCCCCTCTTCACAAATTCCCCCCTCCACGCTCCACAAATGCCCCCCTCCACAAATTTCCCTCCTGCTTGTTCACAAATTCCCCCTCCACGCTTCATAAATTCCCCTCCCCTTCTTCACAAATTCCCCCCTCCACAAATTCCCCTCCCCCTTGTTCACAAATTCCCCTCCACGCTTCACAAATTCCCCTCCCCCTTCTTCACAAATTCCCCCCTCTGCGCTTCACAAATTCCCCTCCACCTTCTTCACAAATTCTCCATGCTTCACAAATTCCCCCCATTCTTCATAAATTCCCCCCTCCCTCACTCTTCACAGCTCTCACCTTTTCACAAATCTTCCCACCCCCCAGCTGTCACTTCTGCACTACATCCATAGGTGTGCGCAGCCTATTGCATTAGGGTGTGCACCCAAAAGCTCCAACACATATATGCGTTTGACATATTTACCAGCCTCTTCCCCGCTCTCTATCCTGAAACAATGGGGGGGGGGGAGGGGGAGCCAGGGAGCACATGGGGGATCCCAGCAACAGAAGGAAGAGGAACAGGAAAAGGAGGGGTGGCATATATTAATACCGATCCCCTATATTTTCCTCCTGTGGCAGCTGAATGTTGACAAAAGGGAGAGGAGGAGAAGCCTACTTTCAGCTGCTGCAGGAGGAAAATACAGATCAGTTCCACAAAATTCCACCTCCGCCACCTCTCCTGTCTAGGTTCTGAGGGTCAGCAAGGAAGGATTGTGGTTTACCTATCAGCTGCCCACCATTGACAGGTTAGGGTGCGCCCAGGGTTAGGGTTAGGGTGTGCCCAGGCACACCTGGCACACCCCTTGGGCACGCCTATGACTACACCTCAAACCTCCCCACAGCTGCCTCTCTGTAAACGCCCCGCTCCTTTCCTCTACTGCTCTCTCTCACCCTTTCAAAAGAGCCTCACATGGGTGCAGCAGACAAATCTGTGCTAGATGTGCACCCTGTGCCGGCTTTTTCCCCCAACACATTGGAACTTACCACGGAGCCAAGAGCACAGAGCTGAAGTGTGAAGTGATCTGGAACGCTTCACTCAGCTCTGTGGTAGACAGGTCGGATAAGCGGGGCAGGGACAGGAGCGGCTTCCTGAAGCAACACAATGGCAAAGAATGAAAACAGAATGCGAGCATTTGCAGGGTCAGGACCGGGGGCTTCCACCAACATATGCCTTACCTGCACATGCCCTGGATGCCTGGAAATAGCACACAAAAGCCGGTAGAGGAAGTGAGTAGTTCAAAAACTTCCTCTACCAGCTTCTGTGGTTGGTGACAGGTTGGAAAAGGATGGGCCTAGCCAAAGGTGACAGAACCCCGTTCCGGCGTGTTTCGGCTGAAAAAAAATCCCTGCATATATAAAAAATACATTTTAAAAAAAATATATGGTCTTTTTGCCAGAAAAAAAACAAAGAAAAAAAACATACAAACCAAGACATATTTTAGTATTACTATCATCATGATGCTCTTCAACAAAGCTGTAAACACACCCTCAGGCTAAGAAATTATTAAACATTTAACCCATGCATGCAGCCTTTTTCCGAAAATCTGATCATAACAAAATTTAGGGGATGTGAAAGGACAGAAAGAAAAGCCGCACAACCATAGACTGTCAGACAGCAGCTACGGCATTCCTCCAAGCCAATACCCAGAATCTTTCCAACCTCACCCAAAATGTTGTGCACCACCACCTCGACAGGAAGGACTTCTTTCAGAGTGGAAACCTGACACCGTGCATTCCACGTGAAGTAATGAACTACTAAACTAAACTGTCTCAAAATCAAAATCCCAATGAGTCTCAAAGCCCCATACGACCACTCCGCGTAACTCAAGCGAGAAAGAAAAGAGAGCCCCACCAACCTGCTTATAGACTTCCATATTGAAGGGGCGCTGAAGCAAGAAATGGTCCTTTGTCTCCTCCGCACCGCCACACTCCACTCTTGGACAACCGCGGTTCTCCACAGAGCGATGCTTCAGGTTCCCCTCCAGATAGAGTTTGCCATGGAAAGAGCGCCAGGCCAAATCCCGATCCTTTAAAGGGATTCTCTCTATATTTAGCAAACACAGACCCTCCCTTATAACAGGCCATGGGCAATCCCTCAAGGTCAGTGGCTTGCTAAAGGCAGATTCAACAATCCTTCTCTAAAGGGTCTTCCTAGGAAGAGGCTTTATATCCTCCGCCATCACTCACCACTGCCCAAGAATTTTCAGGCATGGGGCAACATAAGCTGGGAGCTTAACATGTTAGGCGCTCAGGCTTTTCGCTGGACCACCATTCTCCCAGCTATGCAGAGAAAGCCTAGACCAGGAATGAAAAATACCAACCCACCCATGTGGTTACTGCCAGCATATTACCAAAATGAGGTTTCAATAACATCAGAGAAAAGACACTACAGTGTAAGTTCCTCTGGTGCAGAGACTGATTTGATGGGCTCAGTGTTCTCTATACAGCACTGTGGAATAAGCAAAAGATACATACATGTAGGTTAATTATAGTGTGTGCCTGTGGTGGGGTATTAGAGTGCAAGCTCCCCTGGTGCAGAAACTAATTTGACTTATTTAGTGTTCTCTCTGTACAGCACTAAGAAATATATCAGAGCTAAATAAATGTATAATACTAATAGTGTGTGACTATGGGGTGGCTTTAGAGTATCAGGTCCTCTGGTGCAGAAACTGATGCGATTGATTAAGTGTCCTCTGTAGAACACTCCAGAATATGTCAGGGCTATATAAATGTATAATAATAATAGTATGCGACTTTGATGGCATGTTACAGTGTAAGAGACTGATGTGACAGGTTCAGTTTTTCCTATACAGCACTGCAGAATATGCCAGAGCTATATACAGTATCTCACAAAAGTGAGTACACCCCTCACATTTTTGTAAATATTTTATTATATCTTTTCATGTGACAACACTGAAGAAATGACACTTTGCTACAATATAAAGTAGTGAGTGTACAGCTTGTATAACAGTGTAAATTTGCTGTCCCCTCAAAATAACTCAACACACAGCCATAAATGTCTAAACTGCTGGCAACAAAAGTGAGTACACCCCTAAGTGAAAAGGTCCAAATTGGCAAGAAAGCGTCAATATTTTGTGTGGCCACCATTATTTTCCAGTACTGCCTTAACCCTTTTGGACATGGAGTTCACCAGAGCTTCACAGGTTGCCACTGGAGTCCTCTTCCACTCCTCCATGACGACATCACGGAGCTGGTGGATGTTAGAGACCTTGCGATCCTCCACCTTCCATTTGAGGATGCCCCACAGATGCTCAATAGGGTTTAGATCTGGAGACATGCTTGGCCAGTCCATCACCTTTACCCTCAGCTTCTTTAGCAAGACAGTAGTCATCTTGGAGGTGTGTTTGGGGCCGTTATCATGTTGGAATACTGCCCTGCGGCCCAGTCTCTGAAGGGAGAGGTTCATGCTCTGCTTCAGTATGTCACAGTACATGTTGGCATTCATGGTTCCCTCAATGAACTGTAGCTCCCCAGTGCCGGCAGCACTCATGCAGCCACAGACCATGACACTCCCACCACCATGCTTGACTGTGGGCAAGACACACTTGTCTTTGTACTCACTTGACATTATCTGAACCAAATAAATTTATCTTGGTCTCATCAAACCACAGGACATGGTTCCAGTAATCCATGTCCTTAGTCTGCTTGTCTTCAGAAAACTATTTGCAGGCTTTCTTGTGCATCATCTGTAGAAGAGGCTTCTTTCTGGGACAACAGCCATGCAGACCGATTTGATGCAGATTGCGGCACATGGTCTGAGCACTGACATGCTGACCCCCCACCCCTTCAGCCTCTGCAGCATTGCTGGCAGCACTTATACAACTATTTCCTAAAGACAACCTCTGGATATGATGCTGAGCACATGTACTCAACCTCTTTGGTCAACCATGGCGAGACCTGTTCTTAGTGCAAACAGAAAAGGTATATTCTCCTGCACTGGTGCAGAGGGCCTTAGTAAGGGTGGTAGTATTTCTTAATGGTGTATATGTAAAGAGATCATGCATGCCCCGCTGCCTATGCCGACTAGGGGAAGTCCGAAATGCTATGTAAAGAAGGAAAAGGAAGGCGCCTGGCCTGATGCATGAATCATTGGAACAAGAAGTTTAATAAAAACAAAATGAGTATATACAAGAAGATACTACGTATTCATACAAATGAATAAAAAGCAATGTTAAACATTTGGTAGATTGATATGAGTTGTTATCCACACAAGGGATACTTAAATGATTGCTAACGCGTTTCAAGGGTTTTCCTCTTTAGATTAGATTTGGCTCTCTAAGGCTCTGATGAAGACGAAAACCCTCGAAATGCGTTAGAATTCATTTAAGTATCCCTTGTGTGGATAACACCTCATATCAATCTACCAAATGTTTACCATTGCTTTTTATTCTGTATGAATACGTAGTATCTTCTTGTATATACTCATTTTGTTTATAATAAACTTCTTGTTCCAATGATTCATGCATCAGGCCACGCGCCTTCCTTTTCCTTCTTTACATAGCTGTTCTAAGTGGAACTGGTCCTGTTAAACCGCTGTATGGTCTTGGCCACCGTGCTGCAGCTCAGTTTCAGGGTCTTGGCAATCTTCTTATAGCCTAGGCCATCTTTATGTAGAGCAATAATTCTTTTTTTCAGATCCTCAGAGAGTTCTTTGCCATGAGGTGCCATGTTGAACTTCCAGTGACCAGTAAGAGGGAGTGAGAGCGATAACACCAAATTTAACACACCGGCTCCCCAGTCACACCTGAGACCTTGTAACACTAACGAGTCACATGACACCGGGGAGGGAAAATGGCTAATTCGGCCCAATTTGGACATTTTCACTTAGGGGTGTACTCACTTTTGTTGCGAGCAGTTTAGACATTAATGGCTGTGTGTTGAGTTATTTTGAGGGGACAGCAAATTTACACTGTTATACAAGCTGTACACTCACTACTTTACATTGTAGCTAAGTGTCATTTCTTCAGCGTTGTCACAAAAAGATACAATAAAATACTTACAAAAATGTGAGGGGTGTACTAACTTTTGTGAGATACTGTAAATGTTAGACATGTGCAATTCGTTTAGTTCCGAATTCGTTTTTTAACAAATTTTGACAAATTCGATAACTCCAAAATTTCCGAATTTCTGAATTTTTCAATTTCTGAAATTTCCTAATTTCCGAAAATTCTAAATTTTGGAAATTCGGAATTCGGAAATTCGAAATTTCGGAAATTGGAAAATTTCAGAAATTGGAAAATTGGAAAATTAGAATTCTGAAATTCAGAAGTTTAGAAATTCGGAAGTTCAGAAATGAGAAAATTCGAAAATTCAAAATGAGGAAATTCGAAAATTAGGAAATAGGAATGAAAATCTGAAAATTCAAAAGAATGAAAATCCAAAGATTTGAAAACTCGAAAATCTGAAATAACTAACTAATAATAACTATTAAATTATAGGTATTGGAATTTCCTTTCAAATTTGGCTGATAGTGAACGTAACGAGTACGAATTTATCCAAAGTTCTTTCTAAAAGAATAGAACGTTACGATCTAATAATAATAACTAACAATAATAATAATAAAACCTTTTTATTATTATTATTATTTATTATTAATTTTTAACATTCCATTTGAATGCGGCATTCGTTATTTTGAATAATTCGTAACTTCAGATAAATTTGTATTCGTTACATTCACAAACAGCCAAATTTGAAAGGAAATTCCAATACCTATAATTTAATAATTAGTTATTATTAGTTAGTTATTATTTCGAATTTTACTGATTTTCTTTCTTTTTTTCAGATTTTTGAATTTTTGGATTTTTAGATTTTTGAATTTACAAATTTTCGAATTCCGAAAATTCTGAAATTCGGAATTTGAAAATTCGGTTATTCGGAAATTCAAAATTTGAAAATTCGGAAATTCAAAATTCGAAAATTCGGAAATTCGGAAATCTGAAATTCGGACATTTGAAAATTCGGAAATTGGAAAATCCAAAAATTTGAAATTCGAAAATTTGGGAAAATCATAAATTCGAAAATCTGAATTTTCGGATTTCCAAATTTTCGAATTCCGAAAAACGAACACATTTTTTGTCAGTGCACATGTCTTGTAAATGTATAATACTATTGTGTTACTGTGCTGTGAAGTTAGAGTGTAAGCTTCTTTGGAGCAGAGACGAATGTGAATAGTACAGTGTGGAATCAGAAAATCAGCTGAGTTTGAATGCCATTCCTGAAAGAATATTACAACTGTCATGTAAGTAACAGTGTTGGGTTGGGGGAAACTGTCTCCAAACATTGAGCTGTTGTCCATAGGAGCTATATAGGTGTCATCCAATGGTCCCTGATCGGTCACTCTTAGTTCCACTGATCCCATAAAGCTCCCTCACCAGGGGAGACCTGCAAAGCGTTTCTAGTGTTGTAACAATTATTATTCCATGTAAAATATTCACATTTTACTAATGTACATCTGCCATTTACATATGTCAATCTACATCCTGTGAAGCTGGTAAATAATCTATGGTATGGGCTTCTCAATTCATTTAAATATGCTCTCAGCAGGTCTAAAAATATGTATGATGATTCATTAAAACAAAAAAAGAGCGAGAAAAGTGCAGCCGTGATTGTCAATTACACATAATGAGAACATGCAAAAAAGGGAATTTGCAAGTTTAAAATAAAAATGCAGAAAATGCCATACATAATGTAAACAACTAGAATTTTCTTATAAAATGAAAACATAAAATAAAATAAAAAAATTAAACTCCCACCCCCCAAAAAAACAAAACAAAAACAAAACAGAAATGCCAAACAAAGAAATAACAGAAATGCGCACAGGATGAATATAAAAACCCTGTTACTCTAGTGCAGCTGCTATCTCTATAAAGCAAACGTGAAAAATAAATCCAATATATTAGGCAGCGCTATCATGCATAGTGTATAAAAATCATCAATTAATAAAAATTAAAATTACAATAAAACTGTGATACATAAACAAAAAAAAAATGCAAAATAAATATTGGTAAACTATGCAGTGACGTAAATCAATCCAATGTCCATAATAAACTCCATAATAATCTTTCTTCCGAAAAGTGTAGGTGCACATTTTTTTTGTAGGTGTGGATGTTTGTGTGTTTGGGCCTAAAAAAAATGTAATTAAACAAAAAAAAAAACCAAAAAAGCAAAAAAAAAAAATAATATCTCTATCTCTATCTCTATAGATATAGATCTATATCTATAGATCTATATCTATAGATATAGATATCTATATCTATATATATATCTATATGCACAGTGTATATATATCTATCTATCTATATCTATATCTATATATATATATATATATATATATATATATATATATATATATATATATATATCCTTAGATACTTGGTTTAATTTTTATTTATTTTTACATAACTTTTAGGGGAACAGTTTGGGGATGGCCCCTCCCTGTTCCAACATGACTGCGCACCATAAAGAGATGGATGAGCGAGTTTGGGGTGGAGTAACTTGACTGGATTCAGTCCAATTGAGTTCAATTCGACTGAATTCGGAAAATTTGAATCAATACAAACTCAAATAAATGAGACGAATACCAAAAAATGAATTAACCAATTAAGGACCAAGCCTCTTTTTGAGATTTGTTGTTTAAGTTAAAAACAGTTTTTTTTTGCTAGAAAATTACTTAGAACCCCCAAACATTATACACTTATTTTTCTAACACCCTAGAGAATAAAATGTCTTTCGTTGAAATACTTTCTGTCACACCGTATTTGTGCAGTCGTCTTACAAGCACACTTTTTTTTGGAAAAAATACACTTTTTTAAATTGAAAAATAAGACAACAGTAAAGTTAGCCCAATTTTTTTCTAGATTGTGAAAGATAATGTTACGCTGAGTAAATTGATACCCAACATGTCACACTTCAAAATTGGGCCCGCTCGTGGGATGGAGACAAACTTTTACCCTTAAAAATCTCCATAGGCAACGTTTAAAAAATTCTACAGGTTGCATGTTTTGAGTTACAGAGGAGGTCTAGGGCTAGAATTATTGCTCTCGCTCTACCGATCACGGCGATACCTCGCATGTGTGGTTTGAACACCATTTTCATATGTGGGCGCTACTCACGTATGCGTTCGCTTCTGCACACGAGCTCGGCAGGACGGGGCGCATTTAATTTTTTTTTATTATTATTTATTTTACCTTTTATTTTTTATTTTTTTACTGTTCTTAAATAAAAAGTGTCACTTTTATTCCTATTACAAGGGATGTAAACATCCCTTGTAATAGAAAAAAAACACGACAGGACCTCTGAAATATGAGATCTGGGGTCAAAAAGACCTTAGATCTCATGTTTACACTAAAATTCTATAAAAAAAAGAAAATTGTCATTTGAAAAAAAAAAATAAAAAATTGGCCCTTTAAGAGCTATGGGCGGAAGTGACGTTTTGACGTCGCTTCCGCCCTGCAATGGTATGGAGATGGGTGGGGGCCATCTTCCCCTCACTCGTCTTCATGCCGCTGATGTGAGAGGATCCGATCTCCACTGCCGACGGCTCCGGTAAGCGGCGGAGGGCACCGGAGAGTGGTGGGAGGGGGGCCCCTCTCCCTCCGCCGATAGTAGTGATCTTGTGGCGAATCTGCCGCAGAGACCACTTTTATCGGAAACCGGCCCAGCCGCCGAAGAAGAGGATACCGGGGTTATGGCAGCTAGCTGCTGCCATAAGAATGATATCCCTCTTCAAAGTTAGGACGTATATCGGCGTGCGGCGGTCCGGACGTGGTTAAGCAAATTTACCAAAACAAATTTATGTATAGAGCGAATCGAAACGAAACAAATGTTATCGTTCTGCACATCTCTACAATCAACTCCATTCTCAGCACTCTGCTCTCTCCCTTTCTTGTACATCCACACAGGAGAATAGAAGTCTGGCAGGCTGCCAAGCCACTGCTGGGAGGGGGAAGCAGTGGATGCTGAGGATGAATTACACCACAGTTCTGGTGATCACAAAGACCAGTGAGGGCTTCTTTTTTGGCACATATTCACTGCTTGTTAAGAATATTTGAATACTTTAATATCTATAGCCTGGCCACTTTTCTACGTTAAACCGACTTTATTCACACACAACTCTAAGAAGAAAAACTGGGAAATGACTTTATTCCCCGTTTTCAATTCTCTATAACATAATACAAATCAGTTATAAGGTCATTCTTTTCAGTTGTATTCAGACATAGAATTATTTGTCAGGCTTTGTATTAAATGATAAAGTTCCTCTCTTTATATTCTGCTCCCAATCTTTCACTAAATGTAACCATAATCGCATTGTGCGAGTAAATCATATCAAATAACATTATAAATGATATCAAACAGTGTTATAAATCATATCAAATAATGTGATAAGCACTGTGTACTCTGCTCCTTATTAAGTTATCTTCACTTTTATACACCACGATAATGACAAAAGCGCGGGGTGCTCAATAGATGATACCTCGCAGTGTCGGCAATTGCCCCCTGAGGGAAATCAGCGGCGTAGAATTTTCTTTCTAAAACTTTTGCTCTTCCAGTTCTTTTTAAAACGCACCTTGCTATTAAAACCTAATCACTGTCTATACCCCCCCCCCTCTATATTAGATCTCATTCATATGGTCATAAAAATGTTACAGATGTTATTGCACTAGGTGAAAAGTTCCTGCATACTGATCAGTAACACTTGTATATCGACGCGTTTCAATGCGCAAAGACGTGTATACGTACTAGACATGTGCAATTTGTCTCGTTCCCAATTTTTGTTTTTTGGATGAAATTCGACAAATTCGCTAATTTGGAAATATTCACATTAACGAAAACCCGTTTAACAAATTCTTCCAGAAAAACTAAAATTTGTAAATTCCAATAAAAATTTTAAAAATACGAAAATTAGAATATCCGAAAATAGGAACGAAAATCCGAAAATATGAACCAAATTTTCAAAAATAAGAACGAAAATCGGAAAATTGGAAAATCTGAAATAATAACTGACTAATAATAATACTTATTACTAACTAATAAATTATAGGTATTGGAATTTCCTTTTTAAGTTTGGCTGTTAGTGAACGTAATGAATAAGAATTTATCCAAAGTTACGAATTATCTGAAATAACGAATGCTGCATCTAAACTAATGGAACGTAATTAATTAATAATAACTAATAATAAAAAATGTGTGTTATTATTATTATCATTTATTATTATTAATTTGTCGCGTTCCATTCATTTAGATGCGAATACGAATTATCTGAAATAACGAATGAAATATACGAATTATCTGAAATAACAAATTAAATATACGAATTATCTGAAATAACGAATGCTGCATCTAAACGAATGGAACGTAACAAATTAATAATAACTAATAATAAAAAATGTGTGTTATTATTATTATTATTATTTATTATTATTCATTTGTTACGTTCCATCCGTTTTTTCGGATAATTCGTAACTTTGGATAAATTCGTAATCGTTATGTTCATAAACAGACAAATTTGAAAGGAAATTTCAATACCTATAATTTAATACTTCATTTTTATTAGTTAGTTAGTTATTATTTTGGAGTTTTCGATTTTCTGAATTTCCACATTTTTTAATTTTTGAAGTTCCGAATTTTCGAATTTACGAATACCGCATCTAAACGAATGGAACATAACAAATTAAAATTTTTCAGATGTTACAAATTTATGCGAAATAACGAATTTCGATCATAATGAATGACCCGAAAAATGAAAGAAACCCCCCCAAAACAAATTAAATGAAAACTAACACATTTTTCAGCAGTGCACGTGTCTAATGCATACATAACCACCCACCTCAGCTCTAGAAAGGTTTTACCCGCCTTCATGACCAGGCCATTTTTTGCTATTCAGCACTGTGCTACTTGTGGTCATGCAACTCTGTATCCAAATGAAATTTATATTTTATTTTTTTCACACAAAACAAGCTTTCTGTTTGTGGTATTTGATCACCAGTGAGTTTTTTATTTTTTATTATATAAACAAAAAAAAAGAAAATTTAGCAAAAAGAGTTTTTACTTTCTGTTATAAAACATATCCAATAATGAATTGGTCCAAGTCCATTCTATTCCCGATTGATCAGGCTGCCAGAGCTACGTCCCCCCCAGATAATCCACTACAATTGGTCAACACCTTTAAATACCTAGGTGTCCATGTCTCCACTCAAGCTTTAGACTTCATGATATTGAATCTAAACCCAGTACTTCTTGATACGAAAACAAAAATTAAGTCATGGAGCAAATTGCCTCTCTCCATTTGGGGAAGAGTCAACCTCCTCAAAATGAAAATTATCCCCAAATTCACTTACCTGTTTTGCCATTCTCCGCAGTGGGTCCCTAAATCCTTTTTAAAAAGCTTAACCAACTATTTTCCTCCTTTTTATGGGGCTCTACCCCACCCAGATACCGGTTGTCGACCTTGATGAGGCCAAAGACACAAGGCGGCATGGCATTTCCAGATTGTCACAAGTACTTCCTGGCCGCACAACTGGTGACTGTGGTCTGGTGGTTACACCCCGACAGAACTAACACATCTACAGTTCTAGAGGCCACGGTAGTGGGCTCTTTGGAAGCCCTTCAATTTCTAACTTACAGGGGCCCCCGTGCCCTGTACCCTCTGACCCCCTCTATGCTTACTACACTGTTGGCTTGGCGAATACTGTAGGCCTGCATATGGAAAAATATAAACAGTCAGAGATTTCCCCTAATGCCCCATTATGGTTAAATCCCACATTTACAAACTTTTGGACCCGTATGCATGGACCAAACATGGTATAAAACTCATATCCCACATAGTATCACAGGCCTCCCTACTCCCCTTCTCCCACCTTTCCTCTATTTACAATTTACCGACGCATTACCAGTTCCGTTACTCCCAATTGTCACATGCATTTGCGGCACAATTTCCACACTCTTCCTGCATCCTGGTCCAATCGGAGTTGGAGAAGACGCTCAGATCTAGTTGTGCTGAGAAGCCTACCTCACACTTGTATGCACTTTGCCACCTCTTGATAAACTTTGGTCTCGTTGGCAACGAGATATTCCCACATTGGATAATGATGATTGGGATGATGTCTGGGACTTTCCTTTCCGATCATTAGTTTCCATATGTGACAGATTGGTGCAATTTAAAATTGTACATAGGGCTTACTTCACTCCACACAGACTTCATGTGATGAACTCTGAACACTCTTCGGAGTGCTGGAGATGTGGCACCTCACCAGGAGACTTTTCCCACATTTTTTGGCATTGCCCTCAACTTGACAAACAGAGTTGCATCGCTCACTCTTCCGCAGGTGATGGAGGTTTGCTTACTGGGCTTGATAGACTCTTGTGCCAACAATAGCAAAACGCACAGTGATTGGGTTGTTACTCTTTTATGCCCGGAAGAATATTGCAATGCAGTGGAAGAAGCCCACTTCCCCTTCCTTGGTACAATGTAAGCGGTTGGTCAATGACAGCCTTCCTTTATATAAAGATACATACGCGAATAGAGGTTATCCGCTGAAATTTGACAAAGTTTGGCGTACATGGTTGGACGAACTTGATATGGCTCAATGAATACGGGTTTATATACAGATAATATGTTATAGGTTCAGGTTGGAATTTTAAGTTTTAGATTAAGTTAAGTAATATCCTTAGTCTCACTGGCAGAGATATCTGTAATTTTATCAAGGTCATGTATTGGATAGGGAGCAGCGTTCTTAACTCCGGTTCCATTCTATGACATGCAACTCACTCTGGCAAATTAATGCATAACCTTCTTCATTATATGTGTATAATATAGCCACTTAAGTTGTATATGTGTTGTTTGTACCGAAATTTGCAATAAAAATAATTAAAAAAAAAAAAAAAAACATATCCAATAAAAAAAAAAAAAAAATTCTTCATAAATTTAGGCCAAAATGTATTCTGCTACATAAGGAAGAAAGGGCTTTAGGCCTAGAGCCTTGGGACTTTAAAGGTGTCAATATTCAGGAAATGTAATCCAGATTAAGATTTAAATAAAAAGAAATTTTATTATTACAATTGTTTAAAAAAGCCTATTATAGGCCACGTACAGTACAGAAATTTCCAAAAGATTTGTTTATAAAATACAACAACAATTTATGATACAGATACCACTTGTTTTCTCAACATGTTTCGCTCTGTGGAGCTTCTTCAGGAGACCGTGTGGTACCATTAATAAAACTGAAATTTATATAAAAAAGAAAAGTAATTAATATAAGGTAGTTGTTAAACAGATATTCATAATAAAGAAAACTCTAATATAAAGTATGAACCGTATTACAAATTTATGAGGTATTACATAAAGGGCGTAAGTCTATGTTATATATTTCAATTATTCATAGTGATTACATGTTTAGTTTATAAGCTAAACTGTAGCAGAAATTATAAACCTTACCTAAAAAAGAGATATATTTGTATCAAGAAGGTTACACTTGGAACTGGAGATCACCAGATAATGAAAAGGTTAAACCATGGAGTAGCCCTCTCCCGTAGTAATCCTGCCTCGCAGATAAACTTCCAGAGGTAATACCTATGTAGTCAAAATTGGTAGTGTCCTAATTGAAAGAGACAGGACAAAATGATTGAGAGGATATATTTATATGGTTAGTAATATCTAATTGGATTTTCTTAATGGGGAGAACACATTATATTGAGAATACTTTATTGGTTTTACCTTTGGTACACTTTAAATGGTAGGATCAATATTGGTTATGCAAGACATCCTGAGTGTAAATTTGAACATAAGCACCGTCATAGGATGTATAAAGTAAAAACCTTTCATGTAGCAAAGATGTTGGGGGGCATGTTGTTCACCCTTTATCACATGTATTCTGCTACATGTCTTTGGTAAAGAAAATCCTGATAAGTGTATATCGGTTTGTGTGAAAGTTATAGTATTTACAAACTATGGTATATTCTGTATACTGGAATTTTTGTTTTTATTATACTAGTAATAGTGATGATCGGTGACTGGGACTCTGTGGCGGAAATCCTACACTAACTGACACTGGGTGGGAACTGACACTGACATCGCCAGTGACACTATGACAATGATCAGTGATAATATTATACACTGTCACTATATACTATATACTATGTACACTATATACTGCACTATGGACACTATGTACACTAAATACTGTCACTGTACTAATGACACTGGCTGGGAATGGGTTAACATCTCAGGGTAATCAAGGGGTTAAGCGTGTGCCTAACAAGTGTCAATGTGTGCTGCTTTAACAAAAAAAATCTCTTTGTTCCTTCTCCCTGCAAAGCAGGGAGAAGAAACAAAAAGAGCATTTTCTCTGTACAGATCCCTGTGTTGTTTTTCAACACAGGGCTCTGAGCTGTGATTGGACACAGCTGATCAGAAGGTCCCAGCCAATAATGAATCATTGGCCGGGACCTGCTGACAAAATTCCACTGTGTCCAATCACTGTCTAATCTGTACAGAGCTCTGTGTTGTTTGTCAACACATGGCTCTGAGCTGTGATTGGACAGAGCACAGAGCTGATCAGCAGGTCCCAGCCAATGATGAATCATTGGCTGGGACCTGCTGACAATATTCCGCGGTGTCTAATCTACGGGAATAAGCGCGGGGGGAGGTGCGCCATGTAAACAGGAGATTGAAAATTTACGAGGGGCGTTCAAGTCAAGTCTGGACTTTTGAGTTGATATAATGAAAGAACAAATTCCAAGTAGTGGAAACTGTATTTATTTTTGACATCCTCCCCTGCTACATTTATACACTTATCCCAGCGGTTAAGTAATGCCTGAAAGGTTAAGCATAGAAAGATTTGTCAGTAAGCCTGAACCATCCATGACAGCCTGCTTCATCATCAGCGTTGAAATGCTGACCTCCGAACAGTGCCGGGACAAGGTCACCTAGAGCCCAGGGCGAACATACCGAACTGTATCCACAACCCCCCCCCCAAGATGTATGAGCATTATGTGTCAGCAACCCCCCCCCCCCCCCGCCCCCCCAAATAATAATTAGGCACTATTCTGCATACTTATCCCCTAAATGTCCCCTCCACCCGGTGCAAATCAGTCCCCCTGATGAAATCCCCCTCCCAGCACAAATCTTTGCCCCCTCCATATCCCAAATCCCCCCAGCACAAATGCCCCCCCCCCCAAAAAAAAAATCACTCCTCCTAGCACAAATCCTTCACCCCTCAAATTTACCTTCTAAATACACATTCTCCCCCCCCACCACACCAAATCCCCCTCCTAGCACAAATATCCCCCACCCGCCTCCTAGCACAAACACCTCCCAATAATCCTGCAAGCACAAATCCCCCCCATGAAAAAAAAATAAATCTATTCTGAAAGACAGAGGTTCTAAACAAATCTGATTTCTTTTTATGAAGAGGTAAGTAGAACCTTGGACAGAGGGGTGGCTGTGGATGTGGTATACTTGGATTTTGCAAAAGCGTTTGACACAGTTCCCCACACACGGCTCATGTGTAAGGTAAAATCTACAGGCTTGGAAATATCAATTTGTAAATGGATAGAAAACTGGCTAAAAGACAGAATTCAGAGAGTAGTGGTTAATGAATCTTACTCTGAATGGTCTAAGGTCATCAGTGGTGTACCCCAAGGTTGAGTGTTGGGACCCTTACTTTTTAAGTAACATTTCAGTCTTTGCAGATGACACTAAGCTATACAGTGGAATAACGTCCTTACAGGATGTCTCCAATTTACAAGCCAACCTCAATGCACTGTCTAATTGGGCAACTATGTGGAAAATGAGGTTTAACGTTGATAAATGTAAAGTTATGCACTTGGGGGCTAAGAATATTCATGCATCAAACATACAAGGGGTAGTACAACTGGGGGAATCAATGGTGGAGAAGGATTTCAACATGAATCCCCTCCCCCCTCAATTTCCTTGTGGTGCCCCCCCCACCTCACATGATACCATACTGCCCAGGGCAGCCACCCTTTGTCTGGCCCTGCCTCAGAGGAACTTTTTTTGGGTCCAAATAGGTGGAAATGATTTGGAGCAAGGTCCGGGCTGTGAGGGGGATGTGGGAGCGAGGTCCAGGCTGCGAGGGGGATGTGGGAGCGAGGTCCAGGCTGCGAGGGGGATGTGGGGGCGAGGTCCAGGCTGTAAGGGGGATGTGGGAGCGAGGTCCAGGCTGTAAGGGGGATGTGGGAGCAAGGTCCAGACTGCGAGGGTGGTGTGGGAGGGAGGTCCAGGCTGTGAGGAGGATGCGGAAGCGAGGTCCAGGCTGCAATGGAGATGTAGGAGTGAGGTCCAGGCTGCAAGAGGGATGTGGGAGCAAGCTCCAGGCTGCGATGGGGATGTAGAAGCGAGGTCCAGGATGCGAGGAGGATGTGGGAACGAGGTCCAGGCTGTGAGGGGGATGTGGGAGTAAGGTCCAGGCTGCGAGAAGGATGTGGGAGCAAGGTGCAGGCTGCGGGGGGGATTTGGGGGCGAGGTCCAGGCTGTAAGGGGGATGTGGGGGCGATGTCCAGTCTGTAAGGGGGATATGGGAGCGAGGTCCAGGCTGCCAGCGGGATGTGGGGGTAAGGTCCAGGCTTTAAGGGGGATGGAGGAGTGAGGTCCAGGCTGCGAGGGGGGTGTGGGAGCGAGGTCAAGGCTGCAAGGGGGATGTGGGAGCAAGATCCAGGCTGTGAGGGGGATGTGGGAGCGAGGTCCAGGCTGCGAGGAGGATGTGGGAGCGAGGTCCAGGCTGCAAGGGGGATGTGGCAGCAAGTTCCAGGCTGCGAGAAGGACGTGGGAGCAAGGTCCAGGCTGCAAGGGGGATTTTGGGGCGAGGTCCAGGCTGTCAGGGGGATTTGGGGGCGAGGTCCAGGCTGCAATGGGGTTGTAGGAGCAAGGTTCAGGCTGTGAGGAGGATGTGGGAGCAAGGTGCAGGCTGCGAGGGGGATTTGGGAGCGAGGTCCTGGCTGTGAGGGGGATGTGAGAGGGAGGTGCAGGCTGTGAGGGGGATGTGGGAGCAAGGTCCAGGCTGTGAGAGGGATTTGGGGGCGGGGTCCAGGCTGTGAGGGGGATGTGGGAGCGAGGTCCAAGCTGCGATGGGCATGTAGGAGCGAGGTCCAGGCTGCTAGGAGGATGTGGGAGCAAGGTGGAGGCTGCGGGGGATTTGGGGGGTGAGGTCCAAGCTGTGAGGGGGATGTGGGAGCAAGGTCCAGGCTGCGAGGAGGATGTATGAGCAAGGTGCAGGCTGCGGGGGGATTGGGGGCGAGGTCCAGGCTGTAAGGGGGATGTGGGAGTGAGGTCCAGGCTGCGAGGGGGATGTGGGAGCGAGATCCAGGCTGCGGGGAGGATGTGGGAGGGAGGTCCAGGCTGCGAGGAGGATGTGGGAGCGGGGTTCAGGCTGGGAGGGGGATGTGGGAACGAGGTCCAGGCTGCAAGGAGGATGTGGGAGTGAGATCCAGGCTGTGAGGGAGATGTGGGAGCGAGGTCCAGGCTGTGAGGGGGATGTGGGAGCGAGGTCCAGGCTGTAAGGGGGATGTGGGAGCGAGGTCCAGGCTGCGAGGAGGATGTGGGAGCGAGGTCCAGGCTGCAAGGGGGATGTGGGAGCGAGGTCCAGGCTGTGAGGGGGATGTGACAGTGAGTTCCAGGCTGCGAGGAGGATGTGGGAGCAAGATCCAGGCTGTGAGGGCGATTTGGGGGCGAGGTCCAGGCTGAGATGGGGTTGTAGGAGCGGGGTCCAGGATGCAAGGAGGATGTGGGAACGAGGTCTAGGCTGTGAGGGGGATTTGGGGCCGAGGTCCAGGCTGTGAGGGGAATGTGGGAGCAAGGTCCAGGCTGCGAGGCGAAAGTGGGAGCAAAGTGCAGGCTGCGGGGGGGATTTGGGGGCGAGGTCCAGGATGCAAGGAGGATGTGGGAGCAAGGTGCAGGCTGCGGGGAGGATTTGGGGGTGAGGTCCAGGCTGTAAGTGGGATGTGGGAGCGAGGTCCAGGCTGTGAGGGGGATGTGGGAGCGAGCTCCAGGCTGCGAGGAGGATGTGGGGGTGAGGTCCAGGCTGCCAGGGGGATGTGGCAGCAGGTTCCAGGCTGCGAGAAGGATGTGGGAGCAAGGTCCAGGCTGCAAGAGGGATTTGGGGGCGAGGTCCAGGCTGTCAGGGGGATTTGGGGGCGTGGTCCAGGCTGCGATGGGGATGTAGGAGTGAGGCCCAGGCTGCGAGGAGGATGTGGGAGCGAGGTCCAGGCTGCAAGGGGCATTTGGGGGCGAGGTCCAGGCTGCGAGGAGGATGTGGGAGCAAGGTGCAGGCTGCCAGGGGGATTTTGGGGCGAGGTCCTGGCTGTGAGGAGGATGTGAGAGCGAGGTGCAGGCTGTGAGGGGGATGTGGGAGCAAGGTCCAGGCTGCGATGCGGATTTGGGGGCGGAGTCCAGGCTGTGAGGGGGATGTGGGAGGGAGGTCCAGGCTGCGATGAGGATGTGGGAGCGAGGTCCAGGCTGTGAGGGGGATGTGGGAGCGAGGTCCAGGCTGCGAGGGGGATGTGGGAGAGAGGTCCAGGCTGCGAGGGGGATGTGGGAGCGAGGTCCAGGCTGTGAGGGGGATGTGGGAGCGAGGTCCAGGCTGTAAGGGGATGTGGGAGCGAGGTCCAGGCTGCGAGGGGGATGTGGGAGCGAGGTCCAGGCTGTGAGGGGGATGTGGGAGCGAGGTCCAGGCTACGAAGGGGATGTGGGAGCGAGGTCCAGGCTGTGAGGGGGATGTGGGAGCGAGGTGCAGGCTGTGAGGGGGGTGTGGGAGGGAGGTCCAGGCTGCAAGGTGGATGTGGGAGCAAGGTCCAGGCTTTGAGGGGGATGTGGGAGCGAGGTCCAGGCTGCAAGGGGGGTGTGGGAGGGAGGTCCAGGCTGCAAGGGGGGTGTGGGAGGGAGGTCCAGGCTGCAAGGTGGATGTGGGAGCAAGGTCCAGGCTTTGAGGGGGTGTCAGGAGGCACAAGCCGCCTCCGTCCGCCGGGCTCCACGGCGCATGCGCGGAGGACTCACGCTGCGCCGTGCACTCGTTCGCGGCCCTGCTGTGCGGCGCGCGCGGGTGCACGGCGGTCCCCGTGTGCGCGCCGTGGCCGTGCGGGTGCCCGGCGGCGCGTCACGCTGACGCGCTCGCCGGTGGGCTACTTCTGACGGCTCCAGCGCCCAGTCGGGTTGCTGGTTAGTCGTCAGCTGTGCCCTGTCCTGTACCCTGCAAATTACCTATTCCCCTGTGATACTCTCTATCTGACCGCTGTTACCCCCAGACCTCTGCTAAGTTTAAAGGATACTCTCTCTCTCTGCTTGCTGGATACCCTGACCTCTGCTAAGTTTAAAGGATACTCTCTCTCTCTGCTTGCTGGATACCCTGACCTCTGCTACGTTTAAAGGATACTCTCTCTCTGCTTGCTGGATACCCTGACCTCTGCTACGTTTAAAGGATACTCTCTCTCTGCTTGCTGGATACCCTGACCTCTGCTACGTTTAAACGGACACTCTCTCTGCTTGCTGGATACCTCTGACCTCTGCCTGTTTTACGGATACCCCTTGTCTGCCAGATACCCCTGATCTCAGCCTGCTTCACGGACTTGCTTTGGCCTGTTACCCCAGTATTCAGCTAACCTCTTGTTTGCAGCTTCTCGGGTGTCTGCAGTTCCACGGACTTCCTCCAGGAACCCTATCCCTTCCGGAAGCCCGTGCCTCCGCGTGCCCCCAACTCCCTGTATCACCTCCAGGGGTCGGGTGCGCGTGGTCGTAAGGGCGAGCCGCTCTCGGCATCTCGGCCTCGGTAAGTATAGTCTCCTGACAGTACTAACCAGCCAGATGTCTGAGGCCGACAGAGCGCGCTCTCCTTTGGAGATCCTGTGCCAACAGGTCTCCACCCTGGCCGACTCAGTCCAGAAGCTACAGGAGGGGTATGCTCAAGTGGACAGCCGCCTCCAACAGATTGCAGGGGTTCTTCCTTCCACCACTGCAGCTCCAGCACCCAGCAATGAAGGGGCACTCCCCCAGGCCGCCGCCAGCCCTACTGTTGTCATGGCACTTCCTGAACCCAGGGTCCCTACGCCCGAACGGTTCTCTGGAGACCGTAAAAGATTCAGGTCTTTTAAAAACGCCTGTTCGCTATACTTCGCCCTTCAACCCCGGACATTTGCATCAGAGATCGTCAAAGTGGGCTTTGCTATTTCACTGCTGTCAGAGGAACCTCAGGCCTGGGCTCATGGCTTAATGGAACAGGGAAGTCCTATGCTAAATTCTATAGACACCTTCTTCGAGGGGATGTCCCAACTATATGATGACCCACAACGGAAGGCTACCGCTGAAGCCACTCTCCATCACTTGTCCCAAGGAAGAAGACCTATCGAAGATTATACGGTGGAATTCCGCAAGTGGGCGGCCGACACAAATTGGAACGAGCCGGCTCTCCGCTACCAGTACCGTCAAGGCTTGTCTGAACTCCTAAAAGATGAGTTAGCCAGGATGGAGACCCCGGAGACCTTGGAAGAGCTTATTCAGGCAGCCACGAAGCTGGATAGGCGCTTGCGAGAACGTCGCTCGGAACGGTTTCAGGGTCCACGCCCTACGTGGACGCCATTCAGAACTCCACCCACGCCACCACCATCTGCTACAACACCTCCTGAAGCTGAGCCCATGCAGCTAGGCCTGGTCCGGGCCCCGCTAACTTCGGAGGAAAGGCAACGCAGACGGCAGTCCAATCTGTGTCTGTACTGCGGGGGAGCGGGACACTTCCTGCGCAATTGTCCAATAAGGCCCAGTAAGTTCCTTCAGCCTAGATTAATGAATCATCTGGATAACAATGCTCCAAAATCTTATGTGATGTTGTCTGTTTCCTTGCAGCTGCCGGAAGGGGAGTCTCGCCTACCCGCCATCATTGACTCAGGGGCCTGTAGCTGCTTCATGGATGCAGCCTTGGCCCGCAGCCTCCGTATTCCCCTGCAAACAAAGGCCCAAAGCCTACAAGTGCATCTAGCCGATGGCTCTCTTCCCAGTTCAGGTACCATTACCCAGGAGACCCAGCCTATCTTAGTAATTACCGATTCCGGGCATCAGGAATTCCTACGGCTCGATCTCATCCATTCTCCCATCTTCCCAGTCATCCTTGGCCTGCCTTGGTTACAAGCTCATGATCCACAGATCCAATGGAGCTCCAAGATGGTGTCCTTCTCCTCTCCATACTGCTTGGAGCATTGCCTCCCTCTAACTCCGAAGGTGTGTGCCACGGTTACTGCCTCATCAGACAACCTTCAACAGATCCCCTCTGAATATCTGGAGTTCCAAGAGGTCTTTAACAAACAACTGGCTGACCGCCTACCACCTCATCGGCCTTATGACTGTCCAATCGACCTGTTGCCGGGATCCGTGATCCCGTTCGGTCGTATATTCCCTCTCTCTGAGACCGAACTGGAGGCGCTCAGACAGTACATCGAGGAGAATCTGGAAAAGGGGTTTATCCGTCCTTCATCCTCACCTGCTGGAGCAGGAATATTCTTCGTCGGGAAGAAAGATGGGTCCCTTAGACCTTGTGTGGACTACCGGCAGCTCAACAATATTACCATTAAGAATAGGTACCCATTACCACTCATCCCGGAGCTATTCCAACGATTCCGATCTGCTAGGATCTTTTCCAAACTAGACCTGCGGGGGGCCTATAACCTAGTTAGAATCAGAGCCGGGGATGAATGGAAGACAGCGTTCAGATCCAGGTTTGGACACTTCGAGTATCT